>NC_090706.1:24305450-24608480 GCF_040954835.1 Lepisosteus oculatus
AGCATCAAGGGTAGGAATAATGTAAATACTGATGTACCATAGGTGTGTCACCCAAAATTTTTAAAAAGAGTAATTAAAGCAGAAAATGCTTAACATTTCTCCACAGCTTTTTAGCATTATTTCTAGAGCCAAAGCAACAAAGCAAAGCCAAGCAAAATTCCCCAGAATACTTAAAATGCCTAATGAAAAAAAACAGCATGATGCTTTCACCCTATAATTTCTCAATTTGGAATGTTAATGATAATGTTGAACCACTAAACACAATTTTATTTCCACAGCCCCTGACATTTGTCACTAAAAAAGCTAGAATGTATTTTAAAAAATCAGACCTGTGATCTATTCCCATTAGTTCAGTATCTGCTTCTGGGCAGCCACAGAATGGCTTCTGGGCCATTGCACTGATGTATACTACAGACATTAAAATAAAAAGACCTTCAAAAATATCTTCATTAGCTAAGTGGATTTTGGATTTCCTTTTTTAACATTTTGAAACTAATTCTGGAGGTGAGGAAATTGGGATCCTTTGCTGTTTGGACCATTAAATCATGTCCATAATCTCTTCCATAAATTATACCCATGAATCTTTCACATACTGTATGACATTAATCTCTCGATAAAGAAATAATTCTCAAATTGCCATCCTGACTGAAAATATACATAAAAGTTGTTAAAAGCCATAATGCCTGTAAAACAAGTCATTAGCAATGCCAAGCAACCACTTTGAAAGTTTTACTGCTTGAGTAAAAAAAAACATAAAAAATGGGACCATTAAACCTCACTAGTCATTAACTGTGGTAACGACCGATTTTAGTAGTATTATTGTTGTCATTATACAATTATTTTCCTGTTATCGTCCAGATGGTACACAGTATCTGTTTCAGAGTTTTTCGTACTCAAGCCCCACCAGAATATTTAGCATTTGAACATTTGGAAGAGAATCATTACAAAAGCTCTTCATCGAATGATGTTCAAGGTTAACAATACAGGTGAAGTACAGCTGTTATTTGCCCTTCACTTTCCTTCAAGAGAAGGATATTAAAATGCAAAAATACTAAATATTCAAAAATCTGAGGCTAGAGTTTTGAAAGTGTGTTTTCACTCAGTTTTGGAAATCATATTCAATACATTTAATATAAAATCTCATTTCATAACCAAATAAAGTTAAATATAAACAATTAGTTGGTCTTCTTGTGTGCCGTGAGAACCATACAGTATACTCTAACTTCTCAGCTCAATGAAATGCAAACAAATTCATTTGAGGTGTATCTGTGGAGATCACTCAGCTGTTGTAGTGCTCTGTAATGTGATCTGATTAGTTTAATACATACACAATTACTTTCATTCTTTTTTAAATTTTTATAGATGCATTGTCTGAAATTAAATCTTTGCAGTTATTATTTTTCCTTTATTGTTTTGCACTTATCCAGGACTCTTTTTCAACAGAATGTATTTCATTATCTCTCAGAAATAATGGTGCTGTACAGTATTTATCAATTTAGTGCCTAGAAATTTAAATACTATATTTTCCTTGCATCCATCCATTTTCTAATTCCCGTATCAAACATAGGGCTGTGGGGGGTGGGAGCCTATCCCAGCAAGCTTCGGGCGCAAGGCAGGATACAGCCTGGATGGGACACCAGTCCATCACAGGGCACGCACAAACACATAAGCACACACATTCACACCAGGGCTAATTTTTGTCTTTGGACTGTGGGAGGATACTGGAGCAAAAACCCATACAAACATTGAGAGAATGTACAAATTCAATGCAGATAGCACAACTGGTCTGGAACTGAACCGAGGATCCCCAGACAGCAATACTAACCATGGCACCATTCGACCACCATGCCACCCACCTTAAATCTTTTTCATAATGAAAATATTTCTTTATAATTTTACTTGCATTCAGATAGGTAATTTACAGAACTGCTACAATCAAACAGACAGCATTTGAGGGTATTTTGATACCTCGAGCATATTTTTAAATCGTTTTTTTTTTAAACAAATCTTCATAGGTCAAAGGCACATATGAAAATGAACTGGTTTAAACCCTTGAAAATAAGATGTTTAGGTTTGTATTGCATGTAACTGTAATTACCATTCACTGTAATTAATTGCATAATTATTAGCTATACAATTAATTGAATTCATTTGCCATTAAAGACCTCCGGATACTGCAAAGCACACTAAACTAAAATAGATTAGCGTAATCATCATTGTGAAATGCTAACAATTTTTAATGCAGACCCTATGGTTGGACAGTGATAAATTTGTAATGACAATGAAATACAAGCTGGCTAATTGAAATTAACCTTATATGGCAATTCCCAGGATACGTTCAATAGTTATAGCTTTGCGTCCTAGCAAAAGTTTTTTTTTTTCGCTAAGTGAAGTAGGGGAAGATAACACTTCAGGTCTTATTTCTTCAGAGACTAAGATGGTGCAAGCTTTCTTAAGCAGTCTTACTGCCACTTTTTCTCCAGTCTTGGATGGTAATCCATCATTCTCAATTTATTGAGTAACTCAATCAGTCCATTTTTTTTTTTGCAGGTGTATCTGTGTAACAAGAGTCTGAAACACAAAACAGCTGTGTGAGAAATGTTTAAGTCATAGAGCAGAGCTGTGGCAGAGCCACAGGACAGGGCATTGTTGACTGCATTTTACCCAGACTCATTATGGATTCGAGCCATGAGCTTCAGCCGAGGGATGAACATTAAATTCCAGCTAGATAGCTGCAGCATGCAGGCCCTTGTCGGGGAGGAAGCTGGATGAGTGATAACGTTGTGCAGTTGAACAGTTTTGCAGGCTGAATCTATTTGTTTTTCATTGCTCCTGCTAATAGCAGGATTATGAGGCACCAGCAAGCCTCACTGACAGTTGGAGTCAGCAGATCTGCTTAATTAATCAAGGAGGTGAAAGAAAAGGGGGGGGGGGGGAGTAATGTAATTGGCCAGTAAGTTCATCCAGCAGAGACTGTGTCCAAATGTGCTGAGGGAGAGAGATTGTGGTCAATGTCTTGCAGTGTGTCTGAAGGTCAGTGGAAATCCACATGCCAGTCCTTGTCTTTTCTTGATGTATATTCTCAGTGGGGGCAAATTATACAGGCTGAGAGAAGAGTATGGTTATCAGAAGGAGATCACAGCTCTCTAAGGGATGTAAATTATAACATTAGCATGGGACAGTCAATTGAGGCCAAAAAAAGATAAGGATGATTTTCTTATCTTTCTTTAAAGCAACAGCCTTTTGTGAAGTTTTAAATGAGCTGTAAGAGAATGAAAGTAAGACCACCGGTGTTTTCTTTCATTTTGAAGTGGGATTTCCTGGTCATATTTTAAGAAGATGTGCGCTAGAGAAAAAAAATCATTATTAAATTGCCTTCATCATGGAAAGGGGAGATTAAAAGATGAATGCTTCTCACTTCACACTGAGTTAAATTTCACCCCCTTGATGTTATTGTAAGGAGAAAAACAACACCTCATAATTCTGTTTAGGGAAGAAATTTTGTTTAACACTATTTTTTCAAACACTACTTAACTAAAATATTTACATTTTTAATTATCCTATGCCCTGATATTTTGCATGTGTCTGAAAATGTTCATTATAATACTATTATAATTATAATACTTCGTTTTAATAAAAATGTTTTGATATTTTGGTACTGATCATGTTAACAAAACTTATTGCACATGCTAATAGGGTATGCTTTTATTTTAGCATTCTGTCAAACTGAAGATCAACTTCCTGTCACACGATTGCAAACGTATGCACCTGTTTATCTATTATCTTTATGTTGCACTTTGGTGGAAAATCACTCATCACTCATTTCTCTTAGTAGAAGTCAAGGCCTCTTTAAAGCTATTTCATTCTTCCCTATGTATTTAGTACCTGTTTCTCAAAATGCTGGTCAAACCACAATTAATGTTTTTTAAACAATATTGTATTGAGACAACTATAATACATTACCATGGCAAACATTCCCATTCTTATAATTATCATATACACTTTACAAGGCACGTCGGCTTTTGATATTGTTACAAATGGCTGTGTCAAGAAATTTGGTGAATAAGCTGAAAATTACAGAGCAGATAAGTCAGTAAATAAAATAAATGATCATAACACTCACCTTGTAAAGATTTCACCAAGAATGTGCCTGAGCAGTCCTTTGTTTTCTGGCGCAGTTTTGTTGAAGAGTAATAATTCAGGCAATTGAGACACAGTTCACTATACACAGCAAAAACATACAACACACAAGTTTCTCTAATTAGAGTACAAGTTTACAGACAGGCACTCCAGAGGCCTGAAGGCCAGAATAAGAGACAACCTGCCTTCAAAACTAAATAGAATACAACCTGCAGTTAAATCTCTCTCTAACTAAATCCAGATGTCCAGATGTCACAAAATAAGTGAGAACCTATCTCCCTATTTTAAAATGTAAAAAAGGCCAAGAGATTTTTCACTTTTTAAGTCCTCTAAAAACTACAGAATAGCAAACTCTCTTAGCAAGATTCAGATACTTAGCTCCAGTTGGATGATCTCAAACAAGGACATCTCACCCTTTTTGTTTCCCTGTTCTATCTTACTGTACATATGATATAATCTGATTTTATATATGATTTATTTTTGGATTGTTGATCAACACTCAATGACTTACCCAGAACTTAAATAAGGTAAATCAAGGTCAACTTTATGATAGGTTTGAACACTAAATCTGGATTCCCTACATCTCAGCAAACATCACCCTCGCCATAAAACCAGAAATATTTACACAGCCAAGTGTTACCCACTTATCTTGATTCTTAGAGACACTTCATAGTTACCTATAGCTGTAATGATACTGAAAATAATTTTTTCATGGTTGTGAAAAGTTTGGTTTGTACATTTATAACTCTAAACAGAAATACATACTGTAAACAGTATATTTAGGTTTTTGGGATGAAAGTTAGATACACAAGAAATATATATATAATTATATATGTTATATATATGTTATTATATATATATAATTATATATATGTTACATTATATATGTCACACCTGAAGAAGGCTCCACGGCCGAAACGTTGTGTTTTCACTTTTCTTTTTTTCAGCATGGAATAAACCTATTACTTGCAAAGGAACAAGTAATAGGTTTATTCCATGCTGAAAAAAAGAAGAAAGAGAACACAACGTTTCGGCCGTGGAGCCTTCTTCAGGTGTGAGAGAGACAGGGCAGTAGGCAAAAGTAAAGTAGCGGGAGAACAAAGGTTGGGAGGGAGGAGGAGTGAGAGGCGGGAGCAGGGGACAGAAAGAGAGGCCAATCAAGAGGTGTGAAGTCAGAATGGGTGCAGAGAAGTGTGAAATGAAACTTCCAATGAATGGAGAAAATTTAAAAGAACAGTAGTCTGTCGTTAAGAGAAGGGAAAATGTGTGATCCTAGCTGCAGAATAATTTTGGTTTCGGTGGTCTTTCTGATGTATGAGTTTCGGAAAACTGTCTTTGAGAACACAGACAGAGAGATTAGAGCGGTCGTGGCCGTCAGAGGTGAAATGAGAAACAATGGGCTTGGAGAGATCTTTAATCTTCACAGCCCTGACGTGTTCTCTGAAGCGGTCTCTGAGTCTCCTTCCTGTTTCTCCAATGTAGATGGCTGGGCATTTACTGTAAGAGATACAGTAAATAAGGTTGCTGGAGGTACAAGATGCTGTCTGGGTGATCCGGAATTGTCCTGAGGGGCCTTGAATGAGTGTGGTGGTGGATGTGGCTAAGGATCTGTGCCTGTGACTGGAAGGTTGCTGGTTCAAATCCTGCAGCTGGCAGAGGAATCCTACTCTGTTGGGCCCATGAGCAAGGCCCTTAACCCTAACTGCTCCAGGGGTGCCGTACAATGGCAGACCCTGCGCTCTGACCCCAAGCTTTTCTCCCTGTCTGTGTCTCCACGGAGAAAAGCTGGGGTATGTGAAAAGATGAATTCCTAATGCAAGAAATTGTATAGGGCTAATAAAGAAACATTATCATTATGTGTATTTGCATGTGATACAGCGAGTTCTGTTGCAAGGGAAAGTGCCTGATGTGGATGGTAAACAACAACTATTACTTGTTCCTTTGCAGCCTACACATGCTGACGCAGCTACCCACCTGAACTATTTTATATTATATATATAATTTCATCTAGCATTCATTTTTGAAAATTAAAACTTATCTTTCACTAAAATATTTAGATATAGCTATACCTGTATAGCATACTTAACAACTTCTCAACTGCTTTTGACAGTGTATGTTTTTATCCAAGAGGAAACCTAGATTCTAGGTGAAATGTATCTCGTTCAAATCATCATTCCACTTTGGAACCATGACTAAATTATGTGGAGCAGAACCTGACAACAAAGATATTGGGATCTAAATCATACATTTAAAAGAATTTTGATTTCTTAATTAGGTGCCACATACTGTTTAAAATAATTTTGTAAGGGATAATCCAGAAACCCATTAAATCTTTGGGTCATGCTTTTTCCCCATTTATTTAGAATCATTCAATTAAAATAACAATTTCCTTTAATTAAATTGGAAGATACTTATCCTACATGAAAATATGACCCCTTGGCTTCTTGTATCATGGTTCCTACTGTATATCTGCTATATCAGATCACATTAGCTATTGGCACTGTCTTTCTTCATCACATTATGGCCCGTGGTTGTTATCTGCGCAGTATGCGGTCTTCTTTTATCTCCCTTCAGATTCTGCCACAAAGTGGGAAATAATTCATTATCATACCAGCATTGATTTGCTCCTTCTGTAAGCTTTGCTCTCCTAGAACTTCAAACAAGTGCATCAGGGAGTTGCACGCCTCCACTCACTCACAGACAACTCTTGCAAAAGACACCAATGCTTGAAGAATAGCCCAGTGGAGTAATTTCACCAGGCTATGCCTGAAACACTTCTCTGATCATTACAAATGGTGATGCAAAACTGTTCGCAAAATTGTGGAGCCTTCATTCTGTCATGAATCTTAAAGTGCTGTTTTCTGTGCACAAAAAGATAAAAATAGGTAAACTGTGAAAACATCCTCCATTCAGAACAGCTATTACAGGACTGGAAAATGATAACATGAATGCAGTATGTGCAAAAGCTAATATAAATTCATGATTCTAAGAACGGTGCAGAAGGTCTTTAAATCAGTAACACTTTTTTATTTATTATACTTTCTTACTGTTTAAGAAAACTACAATTTCCCCCTCTATCCTATTAAAGAACCTCACTAAATAACAGTGAAAAAATAATGTTGGTAAAACATTCCTTTATATTAGCATGTCTATTTTGTTGTCTTTTGAGAAATACTAAAATGCAGTGTAGAGCTTTTTTGTATACATCTACACCCATTCAAATATTCAAATATTTTACTAAACAGGCAAAGCCAACATAAGGGTGACATAAGTAAACTGAAATATGCATTGTACTGTATATACTGAAGAACACCATCATAAGCTAAAGTTATAATCATATTTCATAATTCATAATCATAACCCTAATTTCACATATGGTCATAATGCATATGAGTTTTTTTCAGCACATCACTGATTTTGTCTGTCAATTATTAATTATAAGTGGTTAAAGAAGACGTAAATGGTACAAAAGGCATGATTTAATTTGTCATTATGACAAGAGATTGTGCTTCACCTTCTTAATACAAAGGTTACAGTGATAACCTGTCACCCTTCACTGCAGATCACTACCAGCTGCAAAACCGAGTGCTTGCAGAGAGAACATTGATATGGATCCAACAGAGCAAAGAACCCAGACTGAAACCCATCAAAACCTATTTTACTAGAAAATCTATTTAGCAGTGCTGCCTTATATAAAGTATCTCATACAGTATATACAATATATATTTTATAGACGTCTTTTTATAGACTTTTTATTTTATAGGATTTAATAATAAAGACAGCCATTTAATTGATTTTTAAAGATGTAATGATGGCATGTCACTGATATAGAAATTAAGTATACAAAAATAAGAAAAGAATGAAGTTCATTTGAAAATGCTACTGCTGAACTCTTCACACATAACACCAGTTTAGATAAGAGCTGACCATTACTGTTGGACCCCTGAGCATAGTATTTCATTCAGATATATCCAGTAAAATACCTTTATAAATGGGTAAAATGTAAATCACTTTTGAATTAATGAAATCATTAAAAAAAATAAACAAATAATTTAATATTCATATATATTCACATATTGAGATAAATAAATGAATGAGAGCTTTTGTTCATATCAGAGAAGAAATTAGGTGTAAAATAGTTATCTAAGACATTAGGTAGAGATGAAATTTGGACTAAATATTTAATGAATACTTTTTGTATGGGCAAGGTCATTTATCCCTTTGAAACCAGATTTTTCTAACTATAGCACACTCTTGGTTGGAAATTGTGTTATAAAAAGTCTAAGGAGCTGTGTTATAGCTAGATACTGTATAGACAGATACAAATGAAGGTTATCTCTTTACAAGAGTACACAAAACACAATTGTATAAATATTGTATGCAATGTAGAAAATAGAACAGTATGATTTAATTGGAAGTAAAATGAATGGCAAACAACCTTCAAAAATCAAAGACGATACGTTTGATACAGATACAGTTGATACTGTCAGAAGTTCACTGAACTGTAAACTGTGGTCATAAAAATAAAAAATACCCCTTTTATGCATTCATGCCTGTATAGATTATAGACTTCATGGTCATCCATGGTAATCATCAATGCTTCATTAACCATTATGCCACAAGTACCAGAGTTCCAAAATAACCAACCATAACCTCCATAAACATACCTTAAACAGAGCACTTTACATATTCTACTATTCATCAGTGAAGAGAACACTGAGTTCTTACCATTCTGTGCAATTTACAGAAAAATAATCCTACTGTAGTTCTGAAGTCTCCCCCAGTGCCCTGTCTGCAGAGAGGAATAAAAAGCTATGAGCCTGGAATAAAGCCTACATTTATGTTACTGATTCACAATGTCTGATGCATTGACTTTGAGCTTAGAATGTATACTTTATAGTTGTACTGTATATCAAGTCCCCACATTTATCTCTAACAAGAGGCTATTGGTTTTACTTAAGGAAAACCATACAGCCTCAAGGACTTTTGATATCTCCAGTGACTTGGAATTGGTCCCATTTCTTTTATTTTTGTAGTTAAGGAGATGTGTATGGGCAGCATCCATGGCATGGTGTGGGCTTCCCTAGTTTATGCACTCTCTTATTCACTTGTTCATTGTTCATTGGAAGAAATACAGAGCAGATTGCCTGGCATTGAATTGAACCCTGGAGTAAAGCTACCATCCTACATACAGTACACTATATACATCCTCAAAGAAGATCAAAGTACTTCATGTTGTAAAAGCTTGGGGGATTGAACATTGTCATGCTTGTAAAATGAAGCCTTTGGATGTTAAATTAAAACTGGGTGCGTTTCCAATCTGAATAACGAAAACTCATCTCACAGTGTCCTCCCACAAAACCTGCTGTTGCTTTCAGGCTTCATCATTTCTACAATTCTCTGAAGCATATTAGCTGTATTAGAACTCAAGATGGCACCTTTCATCTGTAAAACTATTAAATCAGTAATGCTAGAATTGTGAGTATTGATACTGTTGGCAATGCAGAAGTTTTATAGCTTATTCGTGTGTCATATCTTGTTGACAGGTGTGGCTTTGATTTAATTGTGCTGTTCAACAACAATACAATATCTTTAGATAAGCAAACAACAGTTAAGAATTTAGATCCAATAGGATGTTTCTGGGAATTGATGGCTTTTTTTGTACCATGCAACTATCAGCATCTAGGATGCACAGTCAGATTTAAGCCTGGCAACTTCATCTAACAATACTCTTTGCTTTTGGAAGCAATCCAATTGACTGGGAAACATTAACCTTTGAGAGATAATGTGTTGCTCATGGCAGGAAAATGGGGTTCATTCATATTATAGCTTTGTATGAAAATCTGGCTACTGAAATAGAGAAAATGGTTGTAAAAGTCCCAATACTAGGCTGCTTCTCTTTGCATTAAACTGATTTAAACAGGATCCAATTGGAGTAATTTCCAATAACCACGCTCAGCTACAAAAGAAGAACCTGTTAAAGACTATAAAGAATGAAAGCCTTAAAGCTACAAGTCTCCAATTAGTATGTCAAGTGTAAAATTGCTTCAAACGAGTTGTCTGAAATTGTTGATAGCTACTGGTTTATAGAACTAATGGTCCAATTTAATTCCAATCACATGCAGCAGCATGGTACAGATTTGTATGCATTCGCCAACCTTAAGATGGTAGTACAAGGGTTTTAATAACTGCCAAAGTGTATGTCTTGGGGACATACAGTAGATGTCAGAGGAACACGATTCTAAAATTATGGCTCATATTGGGAAACTTGCTGAATACAATTGGACACACAAGCATTTCCAGAGCATTTCTTCATCACATCACTTTCAATAATTGCTTATCCTATTCAGGGTGACAGTCCCCTGGAGTCTATCCTGTAAAATATTGGGCGCAAGACAGGGACAGGATACCAGTCCCTTACAAGGCACATGCAGATACACAAACACTCACACCAAATCCAATTTTACAGAAGCCATTTACCTACTAGCATGTCATTAATCTGTGGCAGGACACTGGAGCACCCAGAGGAAACCCTTGTGAAAACGAGGGGGACATGCAATGCAGATAGAACCTCAGGAATAGAACCCAGGGCCCTAGCACTACAAGGCAGCAATGCAAACCACTGTGCCTCCTGCATTTCCAATCGTATATTTGACATACTGTATACTGTATAACAATGGATGATTGCAAATTATGTCACAGAAGTCTGTATGTTTCTTCTAATAATTGTACCCAAAGTATATTGCTTGGTGAAGAAACCGATACTGATGATTAAACAAAATGAGAATTCTTTTAACTAGCTGACAAAAGCCTTAGCAGACCATCAAAACCCCTAGTCCATTTAGAATGTTTCTGTTTATGATTCCGGGAGAGAAATCAAAAAGAAGAGGAATCATTTTTAGATTATACCTTAAAACATTGTGATGATATACAGGTTTTGGATAACACAGTGTGAGAGGGTTATTTTCATGTTAAAATGGTACAAAAGACTTAAAGACAAAAATGACTTCTAAAGCCACCTGTGAGATTGTGTTTTCTATGGAAATATGTTATAAGAAAACTCAAGCAATGTTTCAGGTAGAGCAAAGGACAATGGTGAACAATACAGTGGTTGCTAAGACTGTGTTTTCAAAGAGAAATGAGAGCAAAGTATGGCAAAGCTACTTTCAATATGATAGAAAGACTGATGGAAGTTAAGGCACTTCAGTAACCAGAGTTTCTGGATACACAGTTGAACGCTACTTCAGCAGTGCATATGGTTGCTGAAATATTGCATTGGAAGGCTTGAGCTCATTTGCTTTTGGAAAAATAAAATAGTTAATATGTTATAGCCCAGGTATCTGTTAAATATGATGGCTATACTACTAAGCTATACTACATTCATCATAGCAAAAGAAGACAAGCCAACCACTCAGGCAGATGGTAGCTCAATACAATGTGCTTCAATTGACCTAGTACCCTTTCTGTAAAAAGCACTAAGAAGTTTTTAGATGCAGCAGTAAGAAAGTGATCAATCGGCACCAGTACATGTTTAAAGGGGTGTCAGACACCATTAAACAGTTCAATACTAGAATGTAGATTTCTCTGAACCTTCAACCTATCTTTCACAAAGTCAGGCCAGTGCCAAATACTATGTGGAAAGGAAGTTGTGTAGGCTGGAAGACAGTAGCTGTACTTCCAAGGTCAAAGAAAGTGAGTGGGCTGCACCAATTTTTCTTTTTCCAAACTATTCTTTGGCAACTAAGTCACTATTAATCAAAGTGTGGTTGATAAGATGGTCACATGACCAAAGTTAAAGGTCTTATTTGTCAGGTTTACTGGAAGTAACTGTTTCAGCAAAGCTGAATCTCTCACATGTGTACCAGCAGTGGCAGTTGGATGTAGATTCAGAATAGTGTCTAACAACTCACAGTGGATTATACAGATACCATTGCCTCCTTTATGGGGTCTCTAGAGCTCCTTCTATGTGCCAAGCAGTCATGGATTGGATTTCTACACTTGACATCCGAGACAGCACCTAAAACTATTGAAGTTCTTTGTAGGTTGCTTATTTCTTATGGTTTACCTGAACAAGTAGTATCTGACAATCATCCAAAGTGCACTTCATCTGAGTTCAAGCAATTCTTGAACATGTATGGAATAAAGCAATCTCTGCTTCTTGAATATCATCCAGCATCAAATGGAAAAGGTGAAAGGTCTGTACAAAACCCTAAAACAAGTCTGCTGAAGGAAGTTATCTACAAGGATCAGGGAACAGAAATTATTTTATACCACCACTTGGCTATTTTTTATTGATATACAAGGGCACTCCACTCACTGACAGGCTGTTCCCCTTCAGAGTTTTTTTTAAAATGACAGTTTCGAACACACTTCAGTTTGCTTAAAGTCGACCTTTTTAAAAGCCATTGATAGTAAGCCGGTGTTGCTGAAATTCTATTACGACAAGGACAGGATGAAACTCTGTGAACTCTGTCAGCAAATAGGTTTGTGTGTTGAAAAGTCCAAGAGTAGAGTGAAATGGACACCAGAGACAGTGATCAAGCGCCTTGATCCAGAAACTTGCCAGATCCAGGATGTAGTGCAAAAACGAGAAGTGTGTGCGCTGTCGCTTGCTGTCTTCAAAGGAAAATGTACATTGAGATTCAGATGATCTGACAGATCAGGAACTAGAACCATAGGCTGCTGTGGATTTCCTCTTTCACCCCAGATCTCCAATCACTGAAACATCAATGCCAAATGGATTACCTACTGTACTACACATTACCATGCTCCCATTGGAACAATGAGCTCTATGGGGAGAAACAAATATATTGCAAAGCCTTGTTTTTTAAATTAAAAGGGAATCTTGTATTGAAAATGTTCAGGAAGGATCTGAAGAGCATCACATACAGTAAGCCAAACTTGTAAATAAATACTGTAGCTCTTAAGTCTCTGGAAGGAGGATATGCTCCCAGACGTCCTGCAATGTCATTTCATATTTGACAATTAATTTTAATGTAAGAAAAGGGACTTTTACAAGAAAAGTGTTTTAATGGGCCCTTAGGAGTCACAATTTAAGTGGAGAAGTGTTAGGACAAAGTGCCCCTCTAGTGGAAAAAGTAAACATTTTTATGGGTTTACTAGGTTTTGGGGTCATGGGTGAATTTCTCTTCTAGTATGGAGGATACATAAATATTTTATTATTAAAACATGTTAGTGTAACTTCTTAATATTCTCACTGAGAAATACTAGAAGCCATTTTATGTAAAAATACACTTCTACAAACATAGCGGTATTGAAAAAATATGTTTTAATTGACAACAGCTGTAAAAAAGTCAACTGTTTAAAGTCACGCCATACACATGTCTTTTTTGACTGTTAAATAAATGATGACCAAATTAAGATTTTATGCTTATATCTTCTACTTGTAATTCAACAAATTCTTTTGAAATGATGAAATATGGTATCAGTTTCTGAATAGAAACCAATGCCCTCAGGCAGTGGACGTGGGGCAACCTGGTGCTAGGCGGGTCTCAGGACATCCGAACGTCAATGCTAAGCGAAGGTGAATGAGAGACCCAGAAATATATAGCCCCAGAGAGAGACACTAGAAGGACAGCAAAGCACAGGAAACAAGGGACAGGACAGAGAAGGAGTGTTACGGTACCCCCCCCCCCCCTTCATGGGCGGCTCCTGACGCCCATACAAATAAGTGAGCTGCACAGCACTAGGAGGAGGATAAACCTCGTTTGACTGAAAGGAAACCTCTGAGAGTCCATGGCTAAGAGCTGCCCTCTCCTCCAGGGTATAAACCTTTTTGGTTAGAGGAAGGGGGGGTCAGGAAGAGCTCAGGAGATTTCCTCTTTCACCAAAAAAGACAAAAACAAAACAAAAAGACAAGTACACAAGCACAAACAATGATAGAAATAAACCTGGGAGACCAGGGTAAAAAAACACAATAAACAGATAGGAACCAAGAGTTCCACAACAGAGGGCTCAGGGGGACCAGAGAAACGGGGAAACCAGGAAGTGAAAAATCAAAACACCAAGCAAAAAACAAAAATAAAAACAAAAACCTGGGAAAAATACCACAGACCGGGCAATAGGCACGTTCACATTCTATTACTGATATCGGAATGGACAACCTGAGGAAAGCCAGGCCGCAGCCCGTTTACAGGCACGGATGTCCGGAATGATATCCAGCAATGAGAATGGAGGAACGGCAAAAAAGGCTCACCAAACTAATGCTGATATCGGCAGAAGACAACCCGAGGAAAGCCACGCCGCAGCCCACTCACAGGCACGGATGTCAGGAAGGTGATATCCAGCAATTAGAAAGGGAGAGGAAAAAAGGCTCACCACCCATCGTTGATATCGGAGTGGATAACCCGAGGAAAGCCAGGCACACGGCCCGCTCACAAGCACGGATGACCATAGAGATATCCAGCAATGAGGATAGGAGGGCCAGCTCAACATTTAATCAGATTCCGGAAAGACAACCCGAGGAAAGCCACAGGCACTGTGGCAGGCACGATATGAATAGGAGAGCTGAAAGAAAAGTCCAGAGAAAAAAAAACTGCGGAAAAACAAAAAGCCCCACTCGCGGGGTCAGTAGGAGGCTCAGCACTCTGTCACGGATGTTGGAAGGGACGAACCGTGGAAAGGCAGGAGAGTGGAAAAAGACCCATATGCGTAGCAGCGGAACGGGGGATTAGCCAGGGCTCAGCAGTTCAGGAGTCGTACAGAAACCAATGCCCTCAGGCAGTGGACGTGGGGCAACCTGGTGCTAGGCGGGTCTCAGGACATCCAAACGTCAATGCTGAGCGAAGGTGAATCAGTGACCCGGAAATATATAGCCCCAGAGAGAGAGACACTCTCTGGCTGTCCTCTGGCTGCAGAGGGTGTGACAAGTACTTTTTAAAGTGTGGATAATAGAACAAATAAAAAAAACATCTCTTCCAAGGAAATTATTGAGATTTGATACTAGTAAGATATTTGCATGTTCATCTTATGCAGATAAAGTAGATGCAGTGGTATTTTGAACCTCAGCAAAATTAAGACATTCACACAGGAAAACCACTGTAATTGTATAAAAATATCTGCATTTACATTTTATACTTGTTTGAGCATTTTGGATATTCTTATGTAACATAGAAAGTGTATTATATATTAATACACATATACCTTACACATTTTGTAGTTTTTGTTTCTTCAGCTAGAATCCATATTGAAAAAAAGTAAAATCATTGCTGTCCTATTCACAATTGCTACACAGCATGTGCTAAAATCACAGAGTTTTAATCTGGCTTGTTCGTAGCTGATTTTAGAACTAAAGCCCATGAAAGTATGAAACACTGTAGAGTACCAAACCCCTCACACATGTCTTTGTACTCCTGGGGTTTTGAAACAGCAGTTCAAATTAAAAACTCAAATTCAACAAAGTGAATCTATATTTTTTATGTAAGTACTAAACATGAACCTTTGAATTATTAAACACTTTAACGGCTTAGCAATTGTTTATGAAAAAAATTGAATCAATCAATGTCTTTGGTTTACTGTAGCTCAAACCCTTTTAAATTTGTGTTAATGTTATATGCTTGAATTTCTTACTGCCTCACTCTTGATAAAAAAGAAGATATATCTAAAACAAAACTGTGTAATTTTACTGTGAGACTTAGAATTCTTATACATTGTATACAGTAGATAGTACTGTATGCAGCTTGTGTCATCTGTTTTTAAAGACTGATGACACCTGTAAACTGTAAATTATTGGTGAGTAAAGCAAGTAATCTGTGAAGAGCTGAACAGCACTTAGGCATCTTTACTGATCTCTAAATTAGTTCATTTAAAAAATCACCTGTTTAATTGATCACAATAGAAATCAGTAATTTAACGATGATCTACATAACCTTCTGAATTGGAGATCCCTGTAATAAGTGTCCCTTGATCTCTGTAACAGCACACAATGCAATGATTGTAACTTTTGCATTCCATAAACAAATTAGGTAGAAACTTTTATGTGAAAGCTGTGCTAAGTTTCAGTTCATACAGTGTGAGTATGATGGGCTCCCATCTCATTCCTTGAAAACAGCTATAAGAATAGAAATGTACCTACCTTTTGCAGAAATTTGTGTCATGTACTGCAGTAGCAGAAAAATGGTGTTGTGAATAGGATCTGTAATATTATTATATTATGTTTGTTATATTAAAGATACAGCTGTTAACACCATTTAAATGGACTATTTACAATAAATACACCAATGTCTAATTGTTAATCCATAAGTCACATTATTTGCTCTTCAGGACTTTCAGGAAAATGCTGTATAAAATGCTAAAATATCTGTGCGAGATAAAGAGCTTTTTTCTGTATTGATATTTTTATTTATTATGTATGTGTGGGTTTCCTCCAAGTGTCCCACTGGAAGATAAACAGTACTTGTAGGTTAATTGGCTTCTGAGAAAGTTGCTTTTGGTGTGAGTTTGAATCTGTATCTGTGTCTGTATGTCTGCTCTGTGGTGGACTGGCATCCTGTCCAGTGTATAGCCCACCTTGTCCTTTCACCTTGTGTGACCCTGAATTGGGTGAAGTGGTCAGAAAATGGATAGATGGAATATGTATATGTAAAGGAAGAGAGTGCCTTGAAGTGGATTGTTGGTGGGATGAGCCTTCAAAATCAAAGTTAAGCTCTCAGTTCCTTTGGGAGCTCTCTTGCACAGCTCTGAGGAGGTACAGTACATCAGGTGGTATGTTACTCCAGCATTGTACTGTAACTGGAAACTCAGTATATGTTGACTTGGCTTTTCTAAACTTTTTTTACAACTACTACTTGGCTCCAGTTATAAAACTGTTCAATGGAACATCTGAGTCCTTTGGGGTTATTTGTGCCCCAGGCCCAAGAACACTGTTTTTCAGAAGAGATCTGTCGACAGAGTGAATCATGAACATCAACTGATGTGATCATGAATGATGCATTTTGAAATTTGGCATTTTTGTTATGCATTTTCTATTTAGAGACAGCAGACATTACAATACATAAAATGGTCACAGCAGTCCATTAAAGTGACAAACTTGATTTACATTTTGAAAAAATATATATTTATTATTTTATGTGCTGTGTATTTTTATTCCATAATAGTTTTAAATTATATAAGCACCTTACACTAGATTTGCTTTACTTGTAGATTTACACTTTACATGTTTCTAAGCATTGCCTCAGTTTTAAGATAAGTTTAACTTTAGTTAACTGATTAAAACGATCATTCTTAAATTAGAATAAAACAAAACTGGTACTTTCTTCTTTACCCTCTGTGTTACAAAACAGATGCTGAAGTTATTGTAGCTGTTATATGAGCTTAAAACTGTTAAATACTCATAAAGTGACAGTAAAATCATCAGCATAATTAAGAGTATATTGTTACAAATAGGGGTTACAAAAATAGAGAATACCACAAATATACAGAGTGAGATAATCAATAATTAAAATAACCATTTCCCCAAATTGTAAAGAGTTTGCCAATAATATACGCAAGAAGTTGGTATTAATTTAAATTAAAAGTACCAAACTTTTTTGTTCTCTGGCACAGCTTTGTTGAAAAGAGTAATAAATCAGGAACACTGAATTAAACACATATTAATGAATAATGGCCCCAAAAACACTAAACAACACACATCCTGACCAACCAGAAAAACCCCAGACTGCTATCAAGTATTCGAATCCTATATGATGCTTAGCAGGCCCGGAAAATATAAATATTTCTGCCTTCAGCACCAAATGGAATAAAACCTAGAATAAAATCTTACTCTCTCTATATAAACCCAGATGCTACAAAATGAATGGGAACCTATCTCCCTATTCTAAAAAAAATGCATCCACTAACCAGGAGAGACCATTTGTAACTTAGAGATTCTCTATACAGGAAATCAGAATTTCTTAAAAACAACAGAATGGCAAGCGCTCTTTACAAGGTTTAAATACTTATTTCAAATCTGGTCTGCAGGCTGATCGGAACAATGATGGCACTGTTCAGATTGTCTCACATCCCTTCCACTCAGCAAAAATCTTTATTCCGTTGAAGCTCCTGATAACTACAAACTACAAAACACTAGCTAGATGTTTTTTTGACTACTTCCTTAACCAGCTGTAACAATATTTCAAAGTCATGCATGGGGTTTGGAGAGCATTTTCCATTCAAATAATTTCCATTCCTTTGCATTCAATACTTTTTCATCTAAAACCCTCATTCATTTTTCTTCCCACTAATGTTGAACCCATCATACATAATTCTCAGCAGTTTGGGTGTTTCCAGACCAAACGTCTTACTGTGCTTCCTTGATTTCACGAGGAAGGACAAACACCCAAGGATAAAGCATCATGGAGCGAAACTGTGGCTTAACCCGCTTGGTTAAGGGCTGGCCTCCCAGCCATAGGACAAGGCAACCAGGACCCCCATGCAGGGTGTCCAAGGGGTAGCTGCAGAGGTAGAGATGGGGTTGACGTGGGATGCAAGAGAGGGAGATAGGGATCTCCTAGGTATTTATAGCATTTGGGAGAGGAATGGATTGTCAGGAGTGATTGCTAATTACTGAAAGCTTGGTTGGACAGCTGATTGAGCTTGGTTGTTGTCATCCCTTCCAAACTTTTGTTATAAACTCCATGTGGAGGGGACAGTGTAGTGGATAAGTCTATGGTCTCATAACTCATGGGTTCTGTTTAAGTCCCCACTGCAGACACTTCTGTTGTACATTAAGTGAGGTACTTCACCCTGATTGCTCCAGTCCACCTGGCTGTAATGGGGATTGCGTTTTCGGGGGTTAGGCTCTGCAATCGACTGGCATCCCATCCAGGGGTGTCATGTGCTTTCTGTTTGCCTGATGCCATGGAAACCAGGATGAAATGTGGACCAAAATCATTCTAACTTGAAAAAAAGAATTACTTCCAATGATTTGAGAGCACTTTCTCTGATTTAATCAAGACAAACCAGGTGCCATATCAGAATTTTATTTTCCCTCGGCAATGCAGTTTGATTTTTTAGTGTTGTGTATTTGTGAAGATGTACTGGTAGACGGACTTTGAAGTTTAATGGTACTTGAAAAAAGCATGAGTAAATTGCTACAATCAGTAATTGCTAATTATTTTTAATGACCTGAATAGACATACTGTACGTAGTGTTTAATATGGCTTCAAGGTCAGATTGTTTTTAAATAGTGTTGTGTGCCTCTTCAAAAAAGTTCAAACTACCAAAAGCTGTTTCTTTTTCACATTTTAAATTAACAGTACTGAAGACTAAAAAAGTGACATGAAAAAAAAATTGAAATGAAAAGTACTGAATGGTAGCATGATGACATGTGAAAAACTGTTTTGCGTGTTTTGAACATTGATATTGCAAATGCTGCCTATTTTCTCTCAAGCACCCCTGTAAGAGTGTTGAATTTTGGATCTTATAGGCATCTCTTCACATCAGTCAGATGAGTGCATTCCCTGAATCCCCTGCAGTAACATAAACATAAACTGACAACAGCATCATTCAACCACAGGAGAATAGTCTGTATCAGTGGAACTCATTCTACAAAGTCTTGCAGCAAAAAATAACACCACAAAACAGAGAATTGTCAACATGTTTGAATTGATTCCCTTTAACTTGATAGCATTGCTTCTTCCTGATGCTTCTCTTCTGTCACCTCAGCTGCAATATATCTGCTGTAAAATAAACTTTTGCTCTTTTCAAAATCAGGGCTGCAAGACCAGGCCTTCAGTACTTTGGCCATGAGGACATGGTTTCTGGTATTTGGTTCAATGGTTTCTTGTCATCACCATGTAGTGTGCAATGGAAATTTGAAGTTAACAGTACAGTCAGCATCGATGTCCTTGACACTTACAATTTTTAAATTAAAAGCAAGTTATTTTTGTTTTCAATAAAATAGCAATATTAACTACCCCTAGCATGTGGCATATTTTCCTCTCTTATTACATTTTAGCCAATTAGCCTTGTTCTGTGTTTTTACAGCTGTATACTACAGTACATCATTAATGACTGGTCTGCAACTGCCCAGAAAATTAACATTCATTGTTTTATAGTGTATTTCCATGAGTTTCTCCCCTGGGATGCCCTAGAGGGAAAGGGCTTTTTCAATACAGGTAATTAGGCACTCGTGCAGTAGATGTAGGGACATCATTTACTTCAGGCTCTTCTGAATAACTGATAAATCCAAAACTTTACAGAACATGGGTTCATTTCTCCTGGTATACATACAGCACTTTCTGCGTGACGAGAATTTAGGAAAGCCTGCCAATGTGGCTTTATTGTTTCAGTATTTATGGTATCCATTAGATTGTAATAAGATGACTAACATGCTGAGAAAAATAGGTGGAGAGATTTTTTTTCTAAATAAATATACACCATCTATTCAGTTGTGTAATCCTGTATGCAGGATTACCATGGTAGACAGAGTACTTATGATACTTAGGAACAAGTAATAGGTTTATTCCATGTTGAAAAGAAAAGAGAGAAAACACAACTTTCAGCTGTGAAGCCTTCTTGGGGTGTGAGGAAGACAGGGCATACAGTACAGATTAAATAGCACAGAAGAACAAAAGCTGGGAGACAGGAGGAGGCATGAGGGGCAGAGAGGCAGAGAGGCCACTCAGAAAGTACAAAGTGGGGAAGGGTGAGGAAAGGTGTTAAGTCAAAACCTGCATGAGAATAGAGAAGATTACATGAAAATAAATCAGTGAGAGAAGGGGGATGGTGTGAACCTAGTTTCAGGATGACTTTCGTTTCTGTTGTTTTTCTGCTATGGGAGTTGAGAAGCCCTTCTTTGAGAACAGAGACAGAGAGATCAGTGTGATCATGGCCATCTGAGGTGAAATGAGAAACTACTGTACAGTATGTACTTGGAGAAATCTTTCATCTTCATGGCCCTAACATGTTCTCTGAAAGGGTCTCCTAGTCTCCTTCTGGTTTCCCTAATGTAGATAGCTGGGCATGTTTTGCAGGAGATACAGTAAATAAGGTTGCTGGAGGTACAGGATGCCATCTGGGTGATCCAGAATTGACCTGAGGGGCCCAGAATGAGAGTGTTGTTAGATATGTATTGGCAGGTGATGCAGCGAGTTCTGTTACAGGGGAAGGTGCCTGGTGGGGATGATTGGTGAGTGCAGTCAAGGGAGCTGTGAACCAGAAGATTACGTAGATTGGGTGGTCGGCAGTATGAAATGATTGGGTGGTTAGAAAAAAGAGTACCGATGGAGGGATTGCCCTGTAAAATGGAGTAGTTGTTAATAATGTTCCTGGGGATAGCAAGTGTGTTAGAGACCCACTTGCTATCCCCAGGACCATTATACATACCTACTGTAACAACATGCTCATTCGTGAAGTGCAACTTAGCACGGCTTTCACATAAAAGTTTCTATATAATTTGTTTATTGGAATGCAAATTTTCATTGCAGCCATACATTTTACCATACTATTCTGGTGTTGGAAAATCAGCATTAGTACACTTTTCGAGACATTAGTATGCCATACAGTGTGTGTACTGTATATCTTACAGTATACAGTATATGATATTAATGCTGAATATTTGATTTGCATTTACAATCATTGCTTTGTGTGCTGTTACAGAGATCAAGGGACACTTATTACAGGGACCTCCAATTCAGAAGGTTACATGTATGTAGATCATCGTTAAATTACTGATTTCTATTGTGATCAATTAAACAGGTGATTTTTTAAGTGAACTAATTTAGAGATCAGTAAAGATGCCTAAGTGCTGTTCAGCTCTTCACAGATTACTTGCTTTACTCACCAATAATTTACAGTTTACAGGTGTCATCAGTCTTTAAAAACAGATGACACAAGCTGCATACAGTACTATCTACTGTATACAATGTATAAGAATTCTAAGTCTCACAGTAAAATTATGCAGTTTTGTTTTAGATATATCTTCTTTTTCATCAAGAGTGAGGCAGTAAGAAATTCAAGCATATTACATGATAACAAACATTATCTTTTTAAATATGTTAATGCTTTACATTTAAAAGGGTTTGAGCTACAGTAAACCAAAGCCATTAATTGATTCAACTTTTTTCATATACAATTGCTAAGCCATTGAAGTTATTTAAATTAATAATTCAAAGGTTCGTGTTTAGTACTTAAATAAAAATATATATATATTCACTTTGTTGAATTTGAGTTTTGATTTGAACTGCTGTTTCAAAACCCCAGGAGTACAAAGACATGTGTTTGGTACTCTACAGTGGTTCATACTTTCATGGGCTTCAGTTCTGAAATCAGCTACGAACAAGCCAGATTAAAACTCTGTGATTTTAGCACATGCTGTGTAGCAATTGTGAATAGGACAGCAATGATTTTACTTTTTTTCAATATGGATTCTAGCTGAATAAAGAAAAACTACAAAATGTGTCAGGCATATTTGTAATAATATAGAATAAGTAATAGGTTTATTCGATGCAGAGAAGAGAAGAGAGAAAACACAACATTTCGGCTGTGAAGCCTTCTTCAAGTGTGGCACCCGAAGAAGGCTCCACATCTGAAACGTTGTTTTTCTTTCTTCTCTTTTCAGCATTGAATAAACCTATTACTTGTTCCTTTGAAGCCTACACATGCTGACGCAGCTACCCACCTTAACCTTTTCACAGAACTCCTTACAGGAGAGTTAGTCATGATTAGAAAAGATCACACAATGATTATACTGCAATCATGTCACAAGAATCCCTGCTTCACTGAGGAATCCCTGTCCAACATAACCTATCCCTACTCCTAGTGGTAGAAGCCAATTGTCCTGGGTCAGGTGGGGAGTTCTGGTTATAATTGGCTAGTGAAATGACCTACTGTAGCTTCAGCTTCTCCTTGATCACAGATCTTAACCCACAATTGGATCAAGTGCCTTTACTGGTTCAACCACTCAGAAGCTACATTACTGTGGTGTATCATTGGCATTTGCAGTACAAGACAATATGTGATAACAACAACATATTATTATGTGATTTTGTACAGCAGTAGAGGATGGGCATAGAGAAACATCTTTTGAACCTTAGATACCACTGCAAAAGTTAAATAAGAAAATGGATCTGACTTGCTTATTGTTGTTAAATACTCCAAAAGAAATAGTCGAACAAATTAAAATGAACTTAACACCAAATTAAGCTAAAAAGTTTCCATTAAAATGTCAAGTGATTTGGTGTTTAGTGTATTTAGAAGAACTTTGTATGGTTGTTTTCTGCTGCAAGAAAAGGCTAATAATTTTCTTGAAAAAAAATAAATGTTTAAGCAAACCTGTCATACAGTGTATGATAGAATGATTAAATTCATCAGTACAATTACTATCCAAACAATTGCTTAACTGAAAACAGAAAAAATATATTGTAAAACAGCATTTATGTGCTTTTACAGTTCATTATCCTCATCACCTTACATGGTAGCACAACAGGAGAACATGAGCACTTTCTGAATGATTTAGCAGCAGTTTAATGGTATGTTAAAAATGAATAGTGACCCTATATAATAGGTGTTATAGTGACAGCTTTAAAGCTTTCCATCTGCTTCCATCTAATTCATCTTATGCAGGCTTCCTAAATCACTCTAATGAGATAGTTTACAGTTCTCTGAACTCTTGCTTAGAAACATTATATTTCAGAGGATTTAAGTTAATAAACCTGATCATACTTAAACTGCAAGACTGGAAAGATGATGGTCACCTACAAAAATGCTTCTTTCAACAATATTGTACTGGCATGCAATTTATAAAATGTACTGTACATTAGTCTAAGAATGCATGACACAGCTGGGTATTTTTTTCCTTGGATTCTGAAAGTTCTTAAAGTGCATGGTAAATTGAAAGTAGATTGTAACCAGTAATTATGACAATGAAGAGATTAACCTTTCTGTACAGATTTTTTATTTGCAAATACAGTTTAAGAGTATGACACCACTGCACAAAGTTACATTTAAAAAAGAAACTCTTATTCACACCAATGTTCCACTCTAAATACATCCATTCACTTACTGTTTTATCCAATACAGCATCGTGGGGGAGTTGGAGCCTATCCCAGCAAGCAATGAGCACCTGACAGGATAAACCTTGGTTGGGACACTAGTCCATCACAGGGCACACACAAACACAAACCCACACACCTGCACACCAGGGCTACCTTCCCTAGAAGCCAAGCAACCTACCAGTAAGTCTTTGGACTGTGGGAGTAAATCAGAACACCTAGAGCAAACCTATGCAAACACAGGGAGAACATACAAACTCCATGCAGATAGCACCCCCGCTCCAGATTAGAACCCAGGGCCCGAGCATGGTGAGGCAGCAATGCTAACCACTGCACCACCATGCTCCCTGTCAATCAGATAAATTCATTCAAAAAGATTTGCTGTATTTCAGTATTTATTGGTTAAAGAAGATAAGCATTAATGGGAAAAACGGTACATTTTTTAAGTAAGTGTGAATTGAAAATCACACATAGATAAGTGCTTACAATTTGTCACTTTGTGAAGCACTCATTAGCTTACTTAAAATGGTTGTGTTTTATCTCTGTGTATAGATCTTTGAGGTGGCAAAACAGATGATTTATGATGCCTGAAACAATCTATTAAAGGCTTTAAAATTACAGACAAAGGTTATTTATTGGTAGCTCTTTTTCTTATCTTACCATTTTAGTTTATATGTTCTGAATAACTGGAATCATACTACTTTCCCATGTGATACCCTTTTGATGATAAATGCTTAACTTTGAAACAGATTTTTTGCATCTGTGTCCTGATCAAATGTTTGCTTTTGCATTTCAGCTGATGTACCAGTATTGCCTGTTTTAAGCAAATAAAGTCCTATACTTTATCTGACATCCTTGTAGAGTGAGTGAGAGAAAAGCTCATTTGACCATCTACATGTGCTATGTTATTAATGATGTGGTGTGAGTAAACAATTGGTTTTACTATTGATTTTTTGTGATCCCTATTTTTGTTATTCACACTTGAATTCTGTGGAAAAATCGCAACAGTGTTTTTGACCCTGAACACTTAAGTAATCTTGTCACTATACATGGTGTCTTCAGTATTTTCAAAGCTTTCAATTTAAAACTACCGGAAAATGTAGTCTGGCACATGTGATATACAACATACTGTTATTCTTATTCTTCATTTAATTCCAAAAGATGTTGTGACCTACACATGTATTAGGTTTATGTTTTTTTCAATCCTGTATCACTGAAAATTGGACAGAGTTGAATCTAGAAAGCCTTTTTGTAACGATTCTCATACATGCATGGTGTGAACAAAATTGTAAATGTCAATGTTTGTTAAAGGCACTGGACTGAAAACTAAAGTTTATAAATATAATTTTTCAGTTTGTTCAGATTTCAGTTCCAGGCAGACAATCAATCATACTGTATCATCTGCCCTTCAAGTAGCAAGGCTAATAGTCTCCTTTGGGGCAGTGCTGGCACTGGACCTGTGAAATGTTTTAACTTTGTTTTTTTTATGAAAGCTAATTAATTGTAGATGTTTTTTTCAATATATGTCTAAATATGTTAACGTTTTTGTTAAGAACTTCAGAAAGTTCTTTCTATAAACATAACTCTATGTTTAGTTTATAATGCATTTAGTTTATTTTCTGGTATAGACGTACAAAGTACTTTTACCTGTAAAAGTGCCCCAATCAAAATAACAAACTTTAATATGGTAAAACATGAAAAAATATGACTAAAAGAAAATGACTGTTTCCAAATGTCAGTATCAGATCAGTTATAATCAGTAGTAATAATAATCCATAGTATTTATATTGTGCTTTTCAACACAAAGGAATCCGATGGATACACAGCAGACATTTTACAAGAGCTGCCCAACTGCACTGCAAGTGACGTAGAGATGTGAGTGATTAAATCACAAAATGAATTAAGACAGACCTTTAGGGAGGCCAGGTTGTACAAGTGCAGACTGGAAGTTATCCAGGACAGGGATTATTTTATCTGAAGGATGTCACCTTCAACAGCACAATTTCCTTGGTAACCATACTGGGGCATTGGTTTGAAAATTCTGGTTCAGAGGTGAGAGTAGCACCTGGTTCACTACCATGCTGTACATAGAAAAATTATTCTCCCTTGAGGTCTCCCATCACAGTACTGTTGAGGCCTAACCATGCCCAGCTTCTTAGATCTCACTGAAACGTTGGAAGACTGCTGTAATAAAGCCTATAATCAGTGTCTACAACGCTCTCATTGCTTCCTGTGCTGAAAATGGATATTTACAAGTATAAAAGTCTTTATTCCAAAATGGAGTGCAAGCTTGTTTCCATGTCTGCTATAATATTTAAATACATTATTGATGAAAACTTAAGTGAAATCCTGTTAATGTTCTTGCTAGTATTTGAACGCTGAAATTACATTGTTTTTAAAATCTGCAGATTTAATAATACGATTTGTTGGATGTTGGGGATTCATTCATGGATTATAAACATGAATGAACAGTTAAGCTTTGAAGAGACAGATTTGTTTTCTGGCCCTGACAAAAAAAAAATCATCATCATTAAACATAATCCTCTTCACACAGTAGGTATACTTGTCTTTGTGGCTGGAGCACAAGCTCATTCAAATTTAGCCACATCTGAAATACTTTGGCATTTACAGTGGTGTGTAAAGAAAAGCAAAAAATAAAGAATGCAGGATAATTCAGTACATTTAAAGGCCTGTTATGAATCGGTCAGAATGCAAGCATTTCATTATAATGGAATTACATTTGCTAATCATCTTGTAGACTAGCTCTTCGCAGTGTTTTTGCGGGTGATGGAACATTTGGACAGAGCTGGGCTTTGCAATCCTGCAGGAAAGGAAGAAATATTACCTGCAGGGAACTTACATTACTGTAATTAATTGAACAAAATAAAAGTGTATTTCTCTCCTTAAGATCTATATGTTAAAATCAGTCACATCCCTAAGATTTATTGTATCAGTCATAAAAATACTCCACATGTATAGGATACTAGCTACTAGCAACTATCTCCTGTCAAGCAAACAAGCAAGATTTGAATAGCCTCTCATGACCTTTATTTTTTTATATATGTAATATAATTTATGATCCTTTAAAGCACATAACTGGTAAGAACAAATAAGGACAAAAGAAAGGTTGGTCTATAATAGCAAAACATTGTTTTTAGAATAAAGCAGATGTGGAACTGGCTCTACATATCAATGCCTTGTGCTTTGCTTGATTATCTTAATTAGATTAAATAGATTATCGATTAAAAAGGCTTAGATAGAATTGGGTGTTTTGTTCTGCTTTAACTGACCGGTAGGATTTCCTGTCAGTTTTGTCCTTGAATTGAGGTTTTATTTTTTAAAGTAGCACTGTACCTCAGCTGCTTAAGAATTAGCAAAAATGTACTACAACAGCCCCTTTGTCAGTACTGACAACATATTTGAAAAGCAAATTAGATTCAATATCTGAAAAAGGGATTAAGATCTGTATAGAGAGCCAAAGAGGGATAGTTCTGCCTATCTCTCATTTTAGGTTCCATCCATGAAATACTGACTGAGAGACAGATCAGAATTCAACACTTATTAAATTGCACATACAGTAAAACACATCGATCTTGTGTGTGCCTTCTTCAATTTTTGTTCATGTCCATGTTCATATATTGTTTTGTATCAGGTCTCAGTTAAGAAATCAAAGGCATTTTACAGACCTTATCCCATAGTTCATATTTTTACATTCATACTGTACTTCACAATAATTTCATTACAATCCAATACCCAGTAGCTCTTCAGTTTAGGGCCTGCACTGTATGAATTCATTGCAGTTATTAACACCAAAGTATCTATCAATGAAGCATTTATATATGAGAATAATACAGCCTTTTATAATAACAATACAATTAATCATTAGATGGGATCAGGTCCTACTGGGCTATTAACACTCTGTTACTGTCCTGTTAAACTATTGTATATTATAAATATTCTATAAATGTAATTTGCACTCCTAAAGTGTTTGCAATTAGAGTGTAAAAATCTTACATAACTACCCAATGGTGTTTTTCTTAGTGTGTATGCATAAGAAACCTTTTTGACAGTGTATTCACCAACACCTCGTCAGTGTGTGTAGTCTCTAGGGAGCCAAACGTGCAATCTTTGAATATGAGTTCCTCATAATTCTATGAAATGCTGTTTCCATTCTTTCTTAGTTTTATTTTTGAAGAAAAAGATATAAAACAATGTTTTGCCATTTCTGGCCATTTTCAACTGGGTGTACACCACACTGGCTACTGTATATATACTAAAAGCATTATGAGGAGAACAGGAGACAGAGTCTCTGGTAATTTTCTCTAGTTTTATTACTAACACTTATGCCAACATTTGTAAGATATAGTCGAATATACTGTATGGCAGACATGAAGTTACAAAAGTAGTAGGAAGTCAGAATTGTCTGTGTAAATTGGAATTTTTCCATTTACTGTAAATGTCTCTTTATTTCTTTTCCCCTTTGTCATATGTTATAGTTTTGAGGTTTGGCAAATTAACCTTGTGATTGTTCTATTATTTGTTCTTCTGTGTCTGATAAAGCATGAGAGTTACAGGCAGATGTTGAACTCTGTGATCTTGTTTAATCTCCTGTAAAATGGTTTCATGGCACCATGGACCTGATCAGATCAGAGAGAGAGCTTCATATAAGTGTTATTAATATAATCCAGGCACAAGTATGACAAGACTTCCGACACAGTGCCTCAGTGCCATTTTTCAGCTATCAGCCAACCAATGCCACTTTTGGAAAACTCAGATTAGAGTCAGCATCTAGCAAGAACCTCAAGTTAGAATTGTGAATGTCTCTTTTTAGAATATTGGACAAAGACATTTACTAAATCAAAGCAGGTAAAAGGGTGCCCACAATTGCCTCCTGGACAGGGCGTGTACAGTATAAGGGACAATAGGCTTCATGAAACGTCATTCAGGAGAGGTTAAATATACTCTGAGGAGGAATCTTTTAAGTGGGTCACTGGATTAGAATTTTATGCAGCAGAATTTATGCTATCACACATATTGTCTCAGGACATTAATCCCTATTCCAAACAGTAGCCACTGCAAAGGATCTGTATGCAGTTTGTAATAAAAAATAAGAAAGCCAATCCCTTTGTTTTTCCCCTGAGGTCAAACAGATGCCTTTGGTGCACAGAAACCTCATCCTCAGGCCATGCCCTCAAAACACACTGCAGAATGCAGACATACAGTACTGTAAGTAGAAACAGAGACTATAAGGGGAGACAAGGAGCTTCCTTTGTGTTCACAAGCCCTGGAAAAAGTGAAGACCATCCTCATTAAATTTGATTTATATGATAATTTATATGATAATTAAATATATATATTTGTTTGTTACTCCAGTGTAAAAAACAGAATGTAGAATTATCTGTAACGAGTTTGGAACTTAGCCTATAGAATATCATATCTTGGTTAATTGTTTAATTCGGGACTCAAACACATTCCACAATGTCTAAGATGTATCCCCATTTTTACAAAATCTTAAACTCTAAATGGGGAGACTAAAATTTATTTTAGTGGACCCCAAGATACAAGAGTGTCAGGACTAAACCAAACTGACAATGGACACAAAGCAAGAAAGTAGAAACAGAACTGAATATCTGGCAAGCCTAGGCATCACACAGACCTTTCACATAATAGAGTAGAAGATTTCATACCTAGTTGCTTTCTTTCCATATGAATTTTAAAATTTGAGACTGCAATCTAGCGTGGTACCCTAAGGAGAAGAGAAAGAAATCATAGAAGTAAAAAAAAGTCAAGCAAGAAAAGCCCATTTGTTTTTTATTACGGAGAGGCAAGCTTGAAGAGAATTGGGAAAAGTAGTCCATCTGTTGTAGACAGAGTCTACCGGTTTAAAAACGTTATTAAAGATGTGTTCAGTGAGCTCATGTAAAAAAGAGTAAATATCACTACCTAAGTCTAAAGGTACCTGAAGTGTTTGGCAGAGAGTAGTGGCAGAGTCAAAGGTACAGTATGCCTGGTTTCTCTGCCACAACATTTAAAGGCAGCATTAATATCCCTCCAAAAATTAATTTCACACCCTGATAGAGTATAGTATCAGAATTAGCAAATATAGCAGATAAGGCTGTACTGTATATATCATCTACAGTATGTAGAGTGAAAGCATATTATTTATGGAAATTGAAGTAGCATATTGACAGTCCAGGCTAGAGGACCCAAAAATAAGGCAAACCATAAGAATTTATTAAAATATAAATTATTAGATTTAGTAGTTCAGGTGGGTTGCTGCGTCAGCATGCATAGGCTGCAAAGGAACAAGTAATAGGTTTATTCCATGCTGAAAAAAAGCACCTCACACCTTGCTCACACCTGAAGAGGGCTCCACTGCCGAAATGTTGTTTTCTTCTTTTTTTCAGCATGGAATAAACCTATTACTTGTTCCATTACTAGATTTAGATTTATATATTTATTAAAATAGATATCCCTGATCAGTGCCTGTAGAAACTGTAAAATAAGAAGAACACTTGCTGAATATAAATACCAATGCAGAAGGGTTAACACATACAATTTTCACCATTTTAGTTAAAGGAACCTGGTCTGAAAACCATATAATTCTGAACAACCACAAATATTCCAACTCAGGCCAGTCAAAAACCTTCTTCTCATCCAACAAAAGGGTGAGACAATGTCTGCAGCCATGTTCTGTATATAATGTGGAGGAAATGGCAAATGTTGTAAGATGCAGGCCCCCTTTTACTTAAACCTGTTTGATCGTGATGGCTTAAGTTTGGGCATTAATATCCCTTCAAAAATAATCTTACTCAATTATGGTATATACTATATCATGTCAAGCAAGAAAGGACCAAATGAGTGCCAAAATTCAGTAACTATGCCATCAATGCCAGATTATTCTCTGTTTTGTGATGTCCTGAACTGCCTCTTATACAATAGCTCGTGACAGGGATATACTGTAGAGCCTTCAGTACAGGTATAGATTCCTATATCTGCAGGACAAAGACTAGGTAAATAAAGAGATTAGAGAAACTTCTTACATGTTCATTGGTCCAAATGAGTGCCTGAACTGCATAATTTAGCGTAAAACAGGAGACTTATGGAGTCTCCAGTCTACAGATCTGACAGTACTACCCCCTGGGCCGATTTAACATCAGGAATATCTGAAAAACATTCATTATTTCTGAGTTTCAAAGCTAGTAAATTCTGCACAATGTCTGAGCAGTAAATTTCTTTCTTTTCAAATAATATTCGAAGGTCCAATGCATTAGCCTCAGAAAAGGTTGCGCTGAAAACTCACGATGTGAATATAATTTTGACTGGAGTGATCTTACAGTTTGACAACCATGCTTTCCAGACTTCCCTGCTTCACAGTGTGATTATTCAGTATCTTCACGGTTTTGCTTGAGACCAAGACCAGTTTCAATATCAGCTGACTGCTGCAGTAGAGCAGCCATCTTAGTCTGCTCAGGTGAATCAGTCTCTGTTTCTCCTTAGATGGGAAGTAGGCAGGAAAAGAGTCCAACTTCTTTTGTACCTCTACTTTTTAAAATTTAAAAAAAGGCTCAAACCAAACAAAAAATATATGTAGAGGGAGATAAAAAATGAAGAAGAAAGAGGCCTTGCAACATGAGATTAGGTGGCTATTCCAGCATAAGAATCAAAGTACAATATTTTTTTCTGACACTCTTTATACGTGTGTGAAAGAAGATCTCTTTATGATTAACACCTGCTGTTTACAGATATATTTTATTGCCCACTAATCTGAGTGCTTTTTCTTATATTGTAACTGTAACATTTTTCTACACTAAGTTTAATTAAGCATGTCCTCCATTACAGTGTTGTACCAAAAAAAGTAAAAATCACCTTTATAAAACAAATCTGATATATTTACAGCCAAGCAGAAAACATAATTTCACATGTCAGTATGCAGTAGTAGTAAATTAGTCATATTTTGCTAAATTAACCAAATGCATAACATAATTTAAACGTTCATCTAAATTATACTGAAGAAGAGTTTTTTCTCTTTTTTTTGTCAAATCAACTCAAAACACCTTTTAGTTGACTTGCATTAAAACCAATGTAGTTCTAAGGAATATAAAATGCTTTGTGTAGTAATATACAGTATATGTTTTCAATCTCAAACAAGCCCACCGTTTGTCACTGAAATAATATTAAGATGCTTTAATAAGATGCTTTATATAAAACTACAACATTCTTTTCACCATTAATGTTTAATTTTTATCTCCCAGTTGTGCTAACTGGAAAAACTGTTTCAGCTAGGAAGATGTAAAGCCATGCATTACAAGTTATAATTAGGCGTATTCTGTACAGTACATGTAACGGTACACAAACTGGACATCTACTAATTGAATTTTAAGTTCCTTAATCTCCCTTAAGCCTGCTACTTCCTTCTTAACAAATGTGCAATGCCCTATTACCTACAGGGAATGTGAGTGGTGAAAGCTCAAGCAAGCACATCCATGGGCAGCCTTGCAGTCAATGTCTATTGGCAGCCCCTCTGGGTCCTCTTTAAGTGCTGGGCTTAATGTTGCAAATCTGTCTAGCTTGGGTTGGGATAGAAAATTTACAATGAGAGAGCAACCCATGTAAAATCAAGATCTAGCTCCCTTCAGACTCCTAGATCACGGATGTAAGCACCAAACCTTCAAATGCAAATTGTTAAGATGCAAATGTACAGCAAAAAACAAATCCTCATTGCAGCTTAAGGATCACCAAAGTGAACCAAGGACAAAAGTCAAACATTTAAACATAAAACTCTTCCGACTCTGGATGTAAAAGACGTAGTGTACTATGCTCTTCTTTATGTATTAAACTCAGCCCTCAATGACCAGTTGTCTTTTTTATACCATGCAAAGAAACAAGTAATAGGTTTATTCCATGCTGAAAAAATAAGGAAGAAAACAAAAGTTTCAGTTATGGAGCCTTCTTCAGGTGTGAGCCTTGTTTAAGCACCAGAAGCCTTGATAAAAATAATTCTTTGCATTGAATATATCCCTATGTTTGATATGTTTAAGAGTGTACATAGAATGTATGTTTCTTATTAGTACTCAATGTAGCGTTGAATGTCCTCTCTAAAGGCAGCCCCTGGCTATCTATACCCATTTCAATGAATTGCATTTGTATTAACATGTCATGCATTTAGAAATTAACTGAAGTGCAGCACAGGTCAACAGATCCAATACACAGCACATAAGGTGGGCAAGTGAGAAATTCCCTTATTGAGTTAAGGGTGACTTGTATGAAGTCCAGACTGAAGAAGCCCAGAGAGGAGGTTTGTTAGGAAACCGGGGTTACACCACTACTCTTATGAACAGGTGATCTTTAGTATCTTTCAGGTAGACAGGACCTTGGTGTAACATCTCATAAGAAAGAAGGAAGGCATTTTCTACAGCACAGTGTCCCTAGGCATCATACAGGGGTGTTGGTTTTGGAAGCTTTGTTCCAGAGAGAAAAGAGCCACCTGTTCAACCACTAACACTACTGTCAGTAGTAGTCTCCAGTGTAATGACTAGCCCAAACTTGTTTCTGAGATCTGGTGAGTTCAGGTTAGAAGTCATATTGCTACCAGATTCTGTGGTTAGAAATGATTGAGATGATTTCATGATGAAACTGACCCAAAGAGCAAAGCAAGCTTTTTCTCCCAGATAATATGTCAAATGTCTGCTGTCATCATCTAAAACTAGTTATATAAAAGACAGTTTTATGTTTAAATGATCCCTTTGGACTATGGGCTGGAAATTAATGTATCATGAAAGTCTTACAAGGTATAAACATTCAGAAATGAGAGTCAATTTAATCGAGTTCTAGAAGAAGTCAGTGAAATAGTGTGACTTGACCTTTGGGTCCCAAACATTTATTCCCAAGATTAAGACAATAATCATTTTCCTGCTCATTAAGAGAAATGCCTTCATTAAGCAAATGGAGGATATATTTCTCTGCAGTGCAATTTTAAATAATGTATTATTGTAGCAATATCTAAATAGTCATATTTTGTTTTTGCAGTATTAAATATTATTTATTATTTAACCCTAAATGCTAAACTGATTTGAAACTGGTGTATTTTTGGAGTGGCCTCTGATGAAAGTGAATGCTTGGGAGTTTTGGAATCCCTAAGCTTTTATCAACTCCTGCTAAAACTCTTCATACCACATTAGTGTGCTTGAATATAATGGTGGGATGGTCACATACTCTTTATATGGCATTAGAAATTATTTTTATTTCATAATTATATAGTTTATACATAGTGGGCATGGGCAAAACTGAGAGAAGTGTAGTCCTTAGAGTGTTGCATTGTAAAACTCAGCTGTTTCCCTTTCTTATGAGAACCAGTGATAGGTAGTTCCTTATTAGGACTAGCACCTAGGAAAGTTATTGCTGGGAATGGTTCCTGGAGTGCCATCAGTGAGGAAAAGGTTGTAAAACTGTCTGAGAATACAAGTCAACATGTTCTTGTCTTCTTGTGCATGACATTAATATGGACTTCATAGTCTTCCAATCTGGCAGACAGGTCTAGAGGGTCAATAGAACTGAATCTTTGAAAGCAGAATGTTACCTTTTTTTTGTAAAGAACTGCTATAATGATCCTCCATGCATGCTGATGTCCAGCACTTTGTTCTTGTGTAATGAAGGCTGGGAATACAGTTCATGTATAAAATTGTTTTTTGTTTTTCTCAGGAGTCTAGTTTATCAAGACCAAAAAAATCTGAATCTTAGTTATCTCAGTAGCAGTAGCAAAACACACACTTGTATGCAGTACATGAAACACTGAGCTTTTTGCAACTATGCGGTTGAAAAGAGCTCAAAATGGCACCCATTTTTTAAGAGAATTCAAAAGACTGTGGTCTGGAATTTAGTTGTGTAATATGGCTTGGCAACTCTTCATGATGAATCCCATTCAAACTGGTCTGTGAGTTTGTGAGCAATTGATGTTCAGCCACTGAACTTCTGAAGAAAAGGTGAGTAGGCAGGCTTGTGTAAGTGCATCTTTCCATTGATTCTTTGTCAGAATGGGCTATGCCCTAGGAAGAAGAACTAATAATCATCTCTAATGTCATGTACAGTTCTGCTTGCCAGTGTCAAAACACTAAGAACAGGAAAGGCGTGGAAACCAAGGATCAAGCACTCATGCTTCTAAGACTCAATAATATTGTTCAAGATAACAAAGGAAATAAAGTAGACTGTATCTGTTGTTTTCCATATCAAATCAATAGGAATATAACTTTAAAAATATTTGCCATGAAGGGAATGGGATGTGTGTTATTAAAATTAAATCACACTAACTTACAGTACTTGTCTCCCTCACTTAAAATCTTGAAATCTGTTATATTATTTTGCATTACAAACACCGCTCACACATTTTAAGACTCTCTTAAAGAATGCCTTTTATTTTATAAGTTAAAAAAACTTAATAGTATGATTTCAAGAGGAATGATTCAACTCTGGTCTTAAAGCTACAATCCCTTTCATGTGTGCACAGTATGTTCCCTTCCTAAGAACATAAAATTCATTTTGTCAGCTGGAACTGTGGTATTGATTCGACACTTAGTTATTTGTTGGATACAATAAAAAAAACTGAAATGGCTTTTTTCCTTTTTGTCATGCAAGGAAATGACACATACAGAATTATCATGGTTATCAATCTTTAACATTGAAAACTATGACTGTCTGCAGATAATTGGTACTGTAGGAGTCAGAACACATTTAATATCAGTCATAAACTTTCAAGAAGAGGATGGTGGTGACAACTTATATTTAGTATGCAATCTGCCTTCCAGCCATGCCGAATCAATGTGTTTTGCTCTGCATAGACCCATTTCAAACAGCTCTGTCCCTAACCTCAATTATAGATTTCCACATTGTAGAATTAAAAAAACTGCCTGTGGCTTGAAGCACACCATACAGCAGCAAGAGAGGAATATCATACTAAACATGACAAGCAATATATTTAGATTATCAGACATTTTGGACACATCTACAGCAGTTGCAAAAATGTCTTCAGACTATGGATGGTAATGTATGGAGATGATTCGAAAGGGTTCAGTGGGTTTTCAGGGTGAAATAAGTTAGCAGTGCTGGACGTGAAATGTTAAAACAAGAAGAAAACAAAGAAACGGGGGTACTGTGACACAGCACTTGCTAATGTGCAGAGTGATACAGATCACTGCGGAAGAACTCTACACCTACTGGGATCCCACACAGGAGCACCACTCCTTATATAGACACCTCTTGGGGATGGTGATAAAAGATGAATCAAGGCATGTCTTCTGGCAGGAGTGGGACATCAAGGCTCCCTCTATGACAGTGCCTGTATTTCCATAAAGAAGCAACCAATGAGTACAGATCACAAGCCATATAACACACCTAGCCCCAGAGTCTCAGGCTCCCACAAGTCCTGGTCTGAGCAAGTGATCACTGCAATATATATTGCCTCCAGATATATTCATGCCCCTCATTACATAGGAAAAAAAATTAATTACAAATATGCAGTATATTATCGGTGCATGTATTATATACCTGTATGCAAACTATATATACTGTATACAGGAAAGTAATATCAGTTCATCAGACCAGTGCTTATTCTGGATTCCCTAAAGTGACACAGAAAGCAGAGAACATGGTATTTCCTCCCCCCTGGTCAGGATTCTAGTCCATCACAGGGATCACCCCCTGCAATGCCAGTCCCCATGTATGTAGCTGGGTGGTCTAGAGCAACTGAGGTAAAGTACCTCTCTCAAAGTACAAGAGCTGGTCTACTGCAGGGACTTGAACCTACGGTACCTGTATATCCCACTAATGATGAGACTACACTTACCCATTACATTATGCTGCCCCCTACACTGTGTATATAGTAATAATGTGGAACAGAGAGAAAGAAGGGCCCAGGGTGTTAAACTGTTTTATACCCTTTATAACCTTAATGGGTCACCAGTGGTATTTCTTTAGTCACAGACAGTACTTGTTAGACTACAAATCCAGATGTTAGATGGCCAACAGATAGGCTGCTCTAGATTAATTGGTCACCACTGTTTTTAATTCTCACTGGGGCAATGTATAATGTAGTGTGTGACAGTGTAATGTAATGTTGGCAGAGGCGGCTCACAGCCTTTGTGTTGAGACTTTGTGTTCTGTTGAAGCTCTAATTACCACAATTGTGAACGATAGCTGAAAAACAAAAACACCCTAAGTCTGTGGAGGAAAAGAATTCGGGAAAAAAATGTTAAGAGCATTTTGTCAGAGTTGTTTCAGTGTCTCAAAACCTTGTTTTACATTAAATGAGTTTTTTCTTTATACACATTGTTTAGGAAGTGTGAACACTGTTAAACATTACACTGAAAAATAAAGGACACTTTGAACCCCCATCTTTATGTGAAAAGTCACTCATTTCTATGCTAGATGATGAGTTAAAAGAATGTGGCTGTGTGGGTTATATACATACTGTATATGCATAAGCATAATTATCATTTGTAAAGTTACATTTTTTCAGTTATTCAATAGAAAATGACACAGTTCTTTTGCTAGTATTTCCAATAGCAGCAACATACGGTGCCTGTTGTTATAATATTAAAATGTGACATTTGAAAAGGAATGTATGACAAACGAGAATGAGTAATTACATGTTTATCATTTTCCAGTCCTTAAGAATTTGTTAATCAAAAATTTGTCTGATCTGATATTTAAAGATAGAGGAAAGATTCATTTTTTATTTTTGCTGTTGATCCCTTAGCCATATAAATCATGCTATGGTTTATTAGATGTCTAAAAATATCTGAGTACTAAATCTTAATGATAAACTAAAATAAGCAATGCTTCCCTTTGCTATCACAGTTTTTGCAGTGATGAACTATTGCTAATTCAACTTAGGAAGGTAAAAAAAATAACACAGTAAATATTACCTGCAATAACTTCACTTTAACATGTTCCATTAATTTTAAGTAGAATTTAACTTCATGTTTCAGTCCCATATATGCATTATTGCTGTAAAAAAAAGATGTTCAATACAGTTTAATAAGGCCAATTGAAAGAGCCAAGACCTGCAATCCTTATGTAATGATAGCCTCTAACTTTTTAAGAAAATTCAGATTTCTCATGGAATACATTTTAAATGAATTGAATAATGAATGCTGTTAGGTGATCCATAAAAGACTGTTAATTGGAGTTTAAGGTTTAAAGATAAAATAAACTAAATGTTTTATGTCATGAAAAAGGTAGAATAGTGCCTGCATTGAAATTCATATCATATACAGAATAGGATTATTTATTATTCTAGTTATATTCTTAATATTAACCATCTCTCTTCTTTTCATTGGGTTTTTATAATGCATGTACTTTAGCCCAACGGATAATGATAAGGCCTGATAGTAGACTTCTGTAAAGTGCAGAAAATTGGTACATTATTATCTAAATGTTCCTCTTATTAAGATGACATATACATATCGTGGAGAATTGATTCAGGTACAGTATTCATAATCCTGCAGAGCATTGCTCAAATGAGGGTGATGTTACAAAACTGGCATCAATCAGGACCCAGGCACACAAGTAAAAATTACTCTTAGGAACAATCATGACAGAAAACAAGAGCCACTTCTTTACAAAGAGTATGATGAGATGTGCCACCAGCTCCCTGTTGTTGAAACTGACTTCAAAGGATTCTTTAAGAAATGTTTTAATGGGATTCTTTGATCATTAAGATGGCAGGTCAATTGGTCTCCTCTCATTTGTAACATTTTATATTCTTACTATTTTTAAAGACCCTGGTAATTGTGCTCTATACATTTTATAATTGCATGATAGTGAATATACAGTACATATTGAGGTGCCAAGCCATGTAATAGTGAGGCTTTACATGGCTTGGCACCTCAATACCTGTCTGAACTTTTATTGCCCTACTCCCCACCTCGCAACCTCCGCTCTTCAAATTCTGCCCTCCTTACTGTTCCCCAAGCCCGTCTACATTGTATTGGCGACAGGGCCTTCTCCTGCTATGCCCCCAAACTCTGGAACTCTTTGCCCAAGGATATCAGAGAGTCACCTTCTCTAAACTCCTTCAAATCCAGACTCAAAACCTTCTTCTTCAGTAAAGCCTTTACTTAACTGGTTCTATTCTTCACCCCTCTGCTTTTCTTCCACGGTCTCCTCTATTGTTATTGTTGTATTGTTGTAATTGTAATTGTGTCCTATCTTGTGAAATCTTCTTATTATTGTTGTAGTCTTCTTATTTATTGTTATTGTCATCCTGTAAAGGGCTTTGAGAAGCCACCTTTAAAGGTGTTATATAAAATAAAGTTTTTTATTATTATTATTACAGTACAAGGAACATGAACACAAATACAATGAACTCAAAAGCTTTTTGTTAAGCCAGATATTCTTAAAATGATTTTTTATGACTATTTTGTATTTGAAGAACATTCTCATCTCTTACTTGTCCCTTGCTATTTGTTTCCATCAGTTTTGAGAAAATGAGGAGATGATTCAGCTATAGTGCAGAAAGCTGTGAAATTCACACCTGAAAACTTGTTGTTTTTCAGAGGTTGTTCAGCTGAGTCTTCCTGAAGATCAGAAAGTCAGCATCACCACAGTAACAGTGGGACTGAGCACTGTGTTGTCATGTGCCATCCAAGGAACACTGAGGCCTCCAATCATCTGGAAGCGAAATGGAATTATACTGAACTTTTTGGATTTAGAAGATATTAATGTAGGTATTTTTTCTGATGATTATTTTTACTTTGCTTATTAGATTTTATAGTGTATATCGGAGACATGCAACTCTTTTAGTACTTTTGAATAAGCAAATGATTAAAAAAAGTGCTTTGACAAGTGCTTTGACATTTGAGCCAAACTAAGGCAGAGGATCCCTCAAGAGTTCTTTGAAGACATTTTGATAATGTTTTTTTTGTCCTGACTATACAGTATGTGCCATATGTGCAGTACTTGTACCGCTCAGATTTTTGCAGCTCATCAACACTTGCAACACAACAATAGCCAAATAAAGATGTGCCACGGCAAACTTTTCTCTGATTTTATCTACATACATTTATTTTATTATGCCATGTGTAAAAACAGTAGATTCATTCTCTAGAAGTAACTGGGGCATGAAAACCTTACTCCTCATGCAAAGTTAAGGGGATTTTGTTAAAAATCCATTTTCAGCTCCTCTAATGTTGTGTATCATAACTAAACATATGTATCCCTTTATTGTGACATATTTAAGTAATGCAGAGGATCCCTGGTATAACCTGTTTGATGAAATGCCTTGCTGTTTAGTTTATTTTCATTCATGTTGGCTGTAAGCATCCATGCTTTGTGTGAAATAGTGGGACTGAATCAATAATATTTCTTGTTTAAGATCACTGTGTATCTTACGAATTTTTAGCCAATGAAAGAGGCAGGGAAGGTGATAGATTGGCATGAAACTAAATATCATGAAATCTTTTAAAATAGTAAAACATTTAAACTATTAATACTATTTGCAAGCTAGTTAGTTAATTAGTAAGCTGTGTTAGGCGAGAAACACTATTGGCTCAGATATACATACTGTGTACATATTAAGCAAGTTGTACCTTTTTAACAGAAGTTGAAATTACTAAATAACATGATAGAACAAGTAACCAAACCAATCTAATTGTTTTTCTGAAGATTCTTTTTCTCCCTCAAATCTAAAAATACTGTACATAGTCCTCTGGAGGAATACAATTTAAATTTTCAGGGGGTCAATGACATTAATAGACATTATGAATGGCACTGCAGAGCGATCATATCCTGATGACAGCAATGCTTTTCAGAAGCAAGAGTAATATTTTTCTCTCTTTTCATTAGAAAGAATACAAAGAAACAAAAAGGGCAGTCTGTATTAAGTGCGCAATGATTATTCTCTTTCCTAAGCAGTTTTTCATTGATGACATAAAAATGGCGTTTCATCAAAGCTTTCTCAAAAGTAGCTGTTCTAGGACATACACAGTGTAAGTGTTAACAAGCACTGTGTGCAGTTGTGGAACTGTCGGATAATGTAAGTTATATCTATGTTTAGCTGACATGCATGGTTTGCTTTCTGGGGCTGTTTGTCCTACTGATGATTACTCTATTTACACATTAATTGATGCACATGGAAAAAAAAATCACCTTGCACAATTGAAAATAAATGGAAAGAACACCTGAAATCCATCTATGGTACATTGGTTTCATCTCAGTGTGCATTTACAACTTACAAAGGGGGTCCTTCTAAGTCAAAACTCTCAAAGGTTTCTGTTTTGAGATGCCAGTTAAATCCTAGTATTAACTAAATAAGGATTTCTAATGTATAAATGTGGTGTATATATCTTGCATTTATAGATTCATTTTTTGTACAGTATATTAAGGTAACTGTAGCTTGAGGTATTTTTTACATTACAGCTGTACACAATTTGTGCAATTTTAAAAATCAATTACTAACTCATACATTTGCTATAACAGAAATTATGTCCTATGAGGCACAGTATTTTGTGTGATGGGCAATGTATCCCCAGAAAGTAAATACCAGAAGTGGCAGTTTGCCCAGTCTGGAACCAGAACTCTATTGAACACTATTAGTCTAGTTGAATTGGTACATTTTCCATATTGAATGCTTTTTTGATGTAATTGAGTCATGTTTTCAAAGAGAGGATTTGTTCCCCAGGCTTGATTGCACTCAGTAAAGATAGCACTTTAGGAAACAAAAGAAAATGTGTCTGTTTCATTTTCAGTGCATATTTTTACCAGGTACTTAAAGAACCAAAATAAAACAGATCAAAGGGTTGATTATCAGGATCAAATAATTCACAAGTAAGATGAATAATGCATTGCCACCATTAAAAAACAATTGTAATATATAAAACATACTTTAATTAACATGTCCGTTGGGAATTTGATATACTAGTTTGTTTCTGGCTTGAGAAATGCATTAAGCAGAAACTTCAAACATCTTACAATGATTGTTCCTCTAAAAACACAGCTGCTTTATCTTTATCTCATTACAAAAGATAAAAGGAAAATATGGTTTTGCATTAAAATAGAAACTTAAAAGGTTTGTTTTTCAAAAATAAAAGTGGCAGGGAGTAATTATTAAAGTGTTTAGGGAAGTGGCCTCTGGACAATGTCTTGGTGTTTCAGTTTATTCAATTAAAAATGTTTTAATGAGAAACTCCCACTGTGATTTATAAATTTTGAAATTTTAGGAGGAGGAATTGGTTGGATAAAACACTGAATAGATAAACATGACACAATTAAATTATTTGATTTATATGTACTCATAAAGTGACATGTTACAGAATTATGTAATTTATTAATAAATGTTAGATAAATTGATATGGGGCGATGGGGGCATGGTAGCGCAGTGGTTAGCATTGTTGTCTTGCAGTGCTGGGGTCCTATCTGCGTGGAGTTTTTTCTCCTTATGTTTGTGTGGGTTTCCTCTGGGTGCTTGGTTTCTCCTCACAGTCCAAACATATACTGGTAGGTTAATTGGCTTCTGGGAAAATTAGCCCTGATGTTTGTGTGAGTCTGTGTGGGCCCTGTGATGGACTGGTGTCCTGTGCAGGATGTACTCTGCTTTGCGCCTGTTGCTTGCCAGTAATAGGCTCCAGCCTTCCCACAACCCTGAATTGGATGAAATGTTAGGGAAACAGATGGATCCTTTATTTGTTTGTGGCCTGGGACACCTTATCTGCGGAGTCTGCATATTATTTTGGGCTGTAGTTTTTTTTCTGAGAATCTTGGCTAACTGGTATTTCTAAACTATCGCATATGTACTTTAAGTGCATGCTGTACATGTGCCATTGATGGACGGCATTCCCATCTAGGGTGTATCCTGCCATTAATTGATGGGCTGGACTTTGGCCTAAAAAACTAAACAATTATTGAAAATAACAGATATATACAGTGTGAATTACGGACACTAACAATAGTTATTAATTATGGAAATTAATATGTATTACCTCTCAATGTTTCACAGTGTGGCAAGCAAGAAAAAGAACAATCTAAATGGACTTCTGATTCCTAATTTACTTATTTTTTTGCATACAGATGTCAAGTAGCCAAAAATAGTTGTTTTGACTTTATTAGGGCTCTTCCATAGAGTATAGCTATTTTTGACCAGAGAATCAAAGTGTATATACTGTGTATGTCTTATTATACTTTAATACTTACTAATACTTAGTAATAGTAATACTTTTCACAGTGATAGGGCACATACAATTCAAAATGGAATTGTCTGAAATGGAATTGGTAACAAGGCTTCTCTCCCTTAATTATATTATATGCTGAAAATATACAGTTTTAATTTTCTTCACAAACAATGCCCAGGAGATATTAGGTCAGTTCACATGGGCACAGAGGCTGGTTGATATTTTACTCACTAGCTTTTACTTGTGCTATGCACTTCAGTGGTCTGGTCCTTCATTAAAATGTCTTTACATTTGACCCCTTTTCACTAATAGGTTTTCACTAATATGAGATTTGGACTTATTTTGCTTGGAGATCGGTTTCTTCAAATTATGCCACTACTGCAGTATCTCAAAGCACTGCCATTTATATGCTTGATTATTATTTAAATACTTATGCATACGGTGATAATTTAGCATGAAAGTGTTGGTTTGAAAAATGATGCAGGCCCTAAGGTCTCTCGAGGCTGTTGCAATAAGGGTCTTTGGTGTCAAAGTGCTTCTCACACGTACATACAGTACTCCCACATATTCCAATGAAAACAATCTAATTTCTAATCCTTTTAAACCATGGTTAAAATCCCAGATGAGTTATGCATTCTGAAAACTGAAACATGCTTCATTTATCATGCTAATGCGTTTTATTCTTAACCATTTCTATTTATCCAGCTGAGTATGAGCATGGAAATATTGTTGAAAAATCCCTGTCCGATCTTTGTTGCATAGCTTGTGGTGATACATTTTCTGCCCCAACTCCCTGCTGTTTTTTTCTCCTCAATTAGGACTTCGGAGATGACGGCTCACTTTATATTACAAAGGTGACAACTATACACATGGGTAATTACACCTGTCATGCATATGGCTATGAAGATCTCTACCAGACACATGTCCTGCAGGTGAATGGTTAGTAAATGGCATACATAGCAGTCTTCATTAAATGTTAATTTAAAGCATGTGATATTTCATCAGATTTGAAATCAGACGTGAAATGTGTATCTGCCAGATTGCATTGGCAATACAAGGACAAACAAATGTATTTAGACTGAGCAATTTCTAATACTGAATGGTTATATTTTTGTATCAAATTCTAAACAGGGGATTGCAAGATGTAGGCAGTGTTTTGAAAAATATTAAAAGCAGTACGCTTTCAGCATATCACTCTGCAACTCACAACTACCAACCCACTAAAGCTAAGTAGGTGTGAGCCTGGTCAGTACCTGGATGGGAGACCTCCTGGGAAAAACTAAAGTTGCTGCTGGAAGAGTGTTATGAGGCCAGCAGGGGGTGCTCATCCTGTGGTCTGTGTGGGTCCTAATGTCCCAGTATAGTGACAGGGACACTATACTGTAAACAGGCGCTGTCCTTCAGATAAGACATAAAACGGAGGTCCTGACTCTCTGTGGTCATTAAAAATCCCAAGGTGTTTCTCAAAAAGAGAAGGGGTGTAACCCCGGTGTGCTGGCCAAATTTCCCATTGGCCCTTACCAATCATGGCCTCCTAATAATCCCCATCTATGAATTGGCTTAATTACTCTGCTCTCCTCCCCACTGATAGCTGATGTGTGGTAAGCGTTCTGGTGCACTATGGCTGCTGTCGCATCATCCAAGTGGATGCTGCACATTAGTGGTTGTGGTGGTGGAGGGGAGTCCCCATTACCTGTAAAGCTCTTTGAGTGGAGTGTCCAGAAAGTGTAAGCAATTATTACAATTTGTTGCTTTGATGTTTTGTTGCCATTCATTAGGAAAGATCTAATCTCTTATTTGTTCATCTCATACTCAAGGTTCATCCTTTAGATGATCATCCTGTAATTATTGAATGGATTGCTCTTCACAAATATGATCTTTATGCATTCAAAATTCACACCCAAACCGAAACTGCTAATATCCATACTGATCGCTCTTTACAGGCACAGTATGTATTTTAAGTCTTATGAACTAGAAGCAGTCTCTGTGAGCAAACATACTGAACATTTTGTGTAGTGGCTCATAGTTGCTCATTGCTTATTTTTATTCTTTATGTTTTATTATTGATACAAAGAGAATGTATAACCATTTTAAAAAGATTAAGCAAATCAAATTCATATCTGAATTCATGACGCATTCAGAACACCCACTGATGTTTCTAAAATGAACATACTATTTAAAAAATGAACACGTTTCAAATCTTTTAACCCAATTGGACCAGTCATAAAGTATCCCTAAAGTACTTTTCTATTTGGCATATACAAAAACATTGCAGAATTTAATTTGACAGATGCCTCAAATACATTTATGGTAGGTTAGACCTGATACCTTCTAATTTAACTCCAAATCTGTTTTACTACAAAGCTTTATTGCACCACAAAATCTGATACAAGAAGTCCAAGTTTATTCCTTATTATTTTATTTTATTAATTATTATTCAGCCATGAAAAATTATTTAAACCACATCCAATAAGTAGTGCCAAGGGAGAAAAGCTCGCCACAGTTTTTGTAGCACATTACTTTAGAAATCTTTCTGCATAGTACTTTTGCACAAATTCATGATTAACAGAAATATTCTAGCATATATTAACAATGATAATAATCACTATTTCTTTGCTTTATTTTCTTGCTGAATGATAGGAATGTAAAACAAGAAGGCAGAAAATATTTTTCAATTAATCAGGGACAAAAGATACGATTGTTCTCTTTTGTTGCATAGGATTTTAGTCTAATTGAAAATTAAGAGCAATCATATTGGAACACTTTGCCCTTAAGTTTCAGAACAAAAGCCTAAATGAACAGAAGGATATGTCCTCTGAATAGTTAAAAATATTAACAATACGGTTATAACTCTGAATAATATAAATAATATGTATTTCAATGAGTGAGATTAACAAATTAGCAGATCCAAATGACTTTCTGAACTGAATCAGAAACTGCTAAATCAGTAGCATTCTACAACATCTATGTGCAACAGTCACAGCTTTTTATAAATATTAAAATGAATTTAATTGTAATAAACATATTTGATAATTAATTTTTAAAAGTGCATTTGCTTAACATTGTTATTGCATGTAATTACAGTTTTATTACATACAGTGTTTAGATAATAATGACATTTTGCGTTTTAATAGTCAATTTGTTTTTGCTTTTATTTGATATACAAAAAAAATGCAGTTGATTAAAAACCCCTCATTGTTTCTGCTTAGTTCCACCAGTGATCTTGGTGTACCCAGAGACACAGGCACAAGAACCAGGAGTGTCAGCCAGCTTGAAGTGTCATGCTGACGGCATTCCCAATCCCAAAATTGTATGGCTCAAGAATGGAATGGATATACTGCCAAAGCTATCGAAGCAACTTTCACTGATAGGTAAGTTAGGCCTCAGATTAAATGGTATGATATGGAATGTCTAAGAAACAGAGCTGTCCAGTCCTGGCCCTGGAGGGACTCAGCTTAGCTCTTAACCCAGCAATGAATGAGAAAATCCAGCTGGTTACTGGCTTAACTGGACCACTTTAACAACTTCTTCTAGCATTTTAGGTGCTATTTTGCCAGCCATCAGCCATATCACTCTGCCACTCACAATTGGCAATCCACTGAGGCTAAAGCAGGTGTGAGCCTGGCCAATACCTGGATAAGAGACCTCCTGAAAAAAAAAAAACTAACGTTGAGACAGAAAGAGGTGTTAATGCTCACCCTGCAGTCGATGTGGGTCCTAATGCCCCAGCATAGTGAAGGAGAAGCTATAGTGCTGCCCTTCGAATGAGACATAAAACCGAGGTCCTGACTCTCTGTGGTCATTAAAAATCCCAGGGTGTTTCTCGAAAACACCTGGCCAAATTTCCCATTGGGCTTTACCAATCATGGCCTCCTAATAATTCCCATCTATGCATTGGCTTCATCACTCCCCACTGTTAGCTGGTGTGTGGTGAGAGTACTGCGTGCAAGAGGCTGCCGTCGCATCATCCAGGTGGGGACTACACATTGGCGGTGGTGAAGGGGAGTCCCCATTACCTGTAAAGTGCTTTGAGTGGAGTGTCCAGAAAAGTACTATATAAGTGTAAGGAATTTTTAATTATTTATTTATTATTATTATTATTATTATTATTATTATTATTATTATTATTATTATTATTATTATTGCTGCTTTAAAGTGGCCTACAAAGCCTGTACTGGCCGCCCAGGACTAGAAAAGAACAGATTTACTTACTTTAGTACATACAACACATAGTAACACTTTTGTATGTATTGTTCTGTGCATGCTGCTGAGTTTCTTTTACATTCCTTAATCATTCATTGGAAAATTCAATTACAGGATGACCAAGATCTGTCAAGTGTTGTATTTATTTATATGCATTTGGTGCACAATCCTTCTGTTTTGTTTGGTTTTGCAACCAAAAACATTGTGCAGAAGAAAGAAAACATATGGTGCAAACTACTTTGCTGCTAAAACAAGGTTTGTTGACAATAGAGCAATATGTTGTTATTTGATCCTAACTTGTAAAAGTGAAATAAGTTCTATTTCTATGATTGTAAAGTGAGCTGTGTGTTCAGGAAGAAATTCCAAGATTTCTTCCATTGTGACTATAAGGCTCTTATTACCTCACTGTAGGTCATCACCCATTCAGTAACAGGCTGTCTTCAATGTGTGTACAGTAAGTGTGATAGAGTTGCATGGTGAGGATTATTAAGATCAATATTGTAAGTGCATCTATATACTGTACCATGTTATTATTTTCCTGGCTTTATCTATTATTAATGACTAAATGTATTGAGAGGGGGAAATATATTTTTCTATTTCTAATGCAAACACTCGACACAGATGATTCTTGTAAACATTTCAAATATTATGGCATCATTGTAGAAATTATTTTTTCTTCCAATATTTTTTTTTATTTGAAAAGTACTATGTGCAGGATTTTTCCCAAGACTTAGTATTTTGAGTTTGGGTCCTCTAAATGAAGAACAGGGACAGATTTTTAGAATTAAATGCATTTTTTAAAACAACAAAGGGTTGACCAGTAAAGTGTCTCAACTAAACAAAGATTGTGGCTAGCCCAATTGGACTGTAAGTTAATGCAAATCTAATCATAATGAAGGAATAATAATAATTCTTCACAATGAGTTTTGAACTACAAAACATTTTGCAATATTTTAATACAGGAATTTGAAAGGTGTTTTGATTACAACAGGGTAGGAATTAAACAAAAGCAGTGCTAGTCAGATGGTTTTTTGCAACCCTTTCATCTGAAGGTCCTCTGTAATTAATACCACTCCTTTTCTCTCAGTGACGCTCACCATGTGGTCCATGTGGGTCCTAATGCCCCAGTATAGTGACGGGGACACTATACTGTAAACAGGCGCCGTCCTTCAGATGAGACGTAAAACCGAAGTCCTGACTCTCTGTGGTCATTAAAAATCCCAGGGCGTTTCTCGAAAACAGTAGGGGTGTAACCCCGGCGTCCTGGCCAAATTTCCCATTAGCCCTTATCAATCACGGCCTCCTAATAATCCCCCTCTATGAATTGGCTAATTTACTCTGCTCTCCTCCCCACTGATAGCTGATGTGTGGTGAGCGTTCTGGCGCACTATGGCTGCCGTCGCATCATCCGTGTGGATGCTGCACATTGGTGGTGGTGGAGGGGAGTCCCCATTACCTGTAAAGCGCTTTGAGTGGAGTGTCCAGAAAAGCACTATATAAGTGTAAGCAATTATAATTATTATTATTATTACTTCTTAAAAGCATTTTCCCAGAATAGGAGTAAAGAAATAGTCAATGAATCCCCAGAAATAGTAAAACTATTATGATGCATTATTATGATTATTATTATGATGTAATAAATAATAATAATTGTTTACACTTATATAGTGCTTTTCTGGACCCCCCAGTCAAAGCGCTTTACAGGTAATGGGGACTCCCCTCTACCACCAACAATGTGCAGCATCCACCTGGATGATGCAACGGCAGCCATCGTGCGCCAGAACGCTCACCACCCATCAGCTATCAGTGGGGAAGAGAGCAGAGTAATAAAGCAAAATTCATAGATGGGGATAATTAGGAGGCCATGATTGGTAAGGGCCAACGGGAAATTTGGCTACCCCTATTCTTTTCAAGAAATGCCCTGGGATTTTTAATGACCACAGAGAGTCAGGTCCTTGGTTTTATGTCTTATCTGAAGGACAGCACCTATTTACAGTATTGTGTCCTTGTCACTATACTGGTTCATTAGGATCCATGTGGACCAAAGGGTGAGCACCCCCTGCTGGCCCCACTAACACTTCTTCCAGCAGCAACCTTAGTTTTTCCCAGGAGGTTTCCCATCCAGGTACTGACCAGGCTCACACCTGTTTAGCTTCAGTGGGTTGCCAGTTGTGAGTTGCAGAGTTATATGGCTAAAAAAACAAACAAAAATAAAACAGTCACATAGTCAGTCATAAAAAGTACTCAGGTATAACAGTACCAGTATAATAAGACACATTACTATTCCTGTAAAATGTTTATAACATGTAATAGTGAGAGAAATGTTTGTAAATTGATAACACTAATTTAGGGGTTCTGTTGTATATTAAATCAACAGAACATTAATAAATCTTAATAATATGTAAGCAAATTAGCTCTACTAGGATTAACTGCAAGCTTATCATTAAATGTTTAGCACCTAACCACCTTGCAGTATTTCATGAGATCAGTAGACCAGTAGTGTCATTTCATGGTTCTATTCCATTCTTTAAGTTTGATCAAGTACCATCAAGTATTAAGTTTTGTAAAGAATTTATGAATCATGGATTTATGTATGTGAACAGAGTGAATTACAGATTCACCCTGTATCTTAGCCCCCAAAAAATCCATCTACTGTAATTGAAACTGAAAATCACATAATTGCCTTGATGTAGGAGAAAGTTTGAACTTCTGCACGTTTCAGTAATGCCAGTAAAAATCTTTTTTTATATACAGTTTATATAAGGCCTTTGCAAGTGTAGGTTTTTATGCTAAAGAATTCTAAAACAACAATATCACCACAAATTTTCTTTAATCTATTAATAATCACTGAGCAGATATAGCACAAAGAACTCTCTGGTTGTTGTACACAAAAATAAACTAGACTATCAGTTTGTTTCCCACTGGGTAGCAGGATCTGTAATAAGCGTTATGTATTGTACTGTAGATGTAGCATCTGGAGTATTAAATTAAAAATGTTCAGGTGACTCCTGCCAGGATCTCATTTACTAAAAACTTTCACTATTTGCCTCTCAGGAAAATCAGTATCTGACAAAAAACACTTTAGAATAACCACCATCATGGTTACACAATGATGTTATATACATTATATACCACATTCAAAAGCATCTCCCCTTGTTGGTACTATAATTATTTCTTTTTTAAAGTATGAAATAATAAAAATGTCTAATTAGTGGATTTTTAATTACATGCTTTTCTCCAAATCGCAACAGAACAGTTAACATGCTATAAATGACTGGTAGATATTTTTCTTTGGGACTTGTGACTTGTGTCAAACATTTCAAAAAACCAAAAGAAGTTATACAATATGTTACATGTGGTGCTGTAAAGTCTGGGACATTAGCAACCACACACATTAAAGAGAAAAACTGCTTTGCATATGTTTCTACCCCTTTCATACTCACTTAGGATAGTTACTTTACATAATTAAGTCACTCGTTACATAGCAATTAAAGATGAGTAAATGTGGGCTTATGCGCATTTAAAAATGTCTAGTTCAGTATCTTGCTTAGATTATAACACTGTATACAACAACAACATAGTGAAGCTTTAAATCCAGAATTTTTGGCCAATGTGTTACATACTACACACAACAATGATTCCTAATTAAATATCATTTAAATGATCATTACAAAGTTTGAAAGCATAACAGTTTGTCTGTTTTCTGTTATCTTTAGTAGTGTGTATATTTAAATTTGTAGAGTACAATTACAGTATATTATTTTGTTGGATAAATAGCAAATTTTGTACTGCTATTATTTTATTTTACCTTTTATTTATTGGAAATAATTAGAGACTTGATGCATCATCTGACAAAAGCAAAGTGAAAGCTTGATTCTGTGGTGGAGCTCACAATGAATTCTTCGTCTTAGAAAGATGAGCATGTGTTACAGGCATATTAATAACATTCAGGATTAGTGATCAATTAAAAAAGAGGATATAGTTTAATATAGGATATAGATCCATTTAGATTTAGATCTATTTCCTGCTTCAGCCATTTGATTGAAGAGCTGTGACTCATGAGATGTATGAACGGTCTACCAGTAGAGATTTATAGGGAAAGGACATTTAGTTGCTGCCATCAAGAAACACTTTTTTGGGGTTAGAAGGAGCTCAAACGAGAGGAGGCTTCAACGAGGGAGAAAGAGAAAAGAAAATGAAGGGTCCTGCAAAGAGAGAGAGATATAATCTATATACTGTTCCAGTGGCTGATATATGACCTTTGACCCAGTCTATAAAATCATGTTAGCTCTAAAAATGGGATGCTGCTGAAGAGCATGATTGTGGTATAATCAGGTTTAAAAAGAGATTAACCAAGAAATGAAAGGCTACAGTACATTAAATTACACCTAGAAAGGACAAAATGAGTTTTCATGTACTGGATTCCATTGTGCAGCTTTGAATTGTTGCAAACAGCAATGTTAGTGAAGTTTTTTAGGTTTGTTTTTACATTAAACTGTATTTCATAGGACCATTTCTGCAGGCAGAGGTAAGTTTTAGTTTCCTATCACATTTATTAATAATGTTACACTCATGTTGAGGTAAAAGAGGCAGTAAAGGTCTTCATTCTTGTTTCTGGTTACTAAGTGCTTTGGAAAGTGGTAGGACTCCTGAGTACTCTCTGTGATACTGGTTACTACCAATTGGTACCACTACCAGTGAGCTACATTATTTTCTACACTGAAATAAACATGAAAATAAAGTTTACGCAAGAATTCAGTGTAGATGGTTTGTCTCCTTGTTTCTTCTCGAGATTCTGCTTGTCATTACAATTAATGTGTACATTTCTGAAGCAGTAAAATAACTGTACAGTTGCATTCAGTTCTTTATATACAGTACAGAGGTCATCACAAAGTTGCTATTTGTAACAGTGTGTGGTTATCCATACTGTATACAGTATATTACAATTTATATGCTGTGTGTGTTGCTGATCACTCATTCCTATAATGACGAGCCCTCGGAGCAGCCTGGCTGGTACCAGACACCTGCACTGTTTTACCCGCTGCTGTTGTCAGAATGACAAATGAGACTTCATCAGCAATGGCAGATGTGAGATGTCCGTTTATTTTCCAATCTACTACATTATGGGTGTGATACGCCCAATATACCATTCTGCTCGCTTTAGTTTGTTGTGCCTCTTCCAAGGCAGCCCTTGTCATACTTCAGAATTAGCTAAAAGGTCTCTGAGCGTATTATGACACTGTCGATGTGCCATCCTGCTGCAAGTACTGAGGATATATACATACTGTAGGTATGTATATATCTTTTTATCCGAGCAGTTTAGAGGCCATCTGAGGTTGACGTTTTTCTCTTCCATGACAGCGTCCAGACAGCCTACGGGTTTTTAGGAGGTCTTTTTCCTCACTCTTGCAGCAAATGGCAGCGAGCTCCATATCAGCAGCGTGCGTTACGAAGACACAGGTGCCTACACCTGCATTGCGAAGAACGATGTGGGTGTGGATGAGGACATCTCTTCACTATTCGTGGAAGATTCTGCCAGGAAGACTCGTAAGTAAAAGAATCGCTCTGCTGAACTCTTCCCAGTCCCACATTTTACACTTCCTCTACTCCTTTTTGTTCATTGTGTACATCCTTCAGTGCCCCTCCCCTCATATTGTTTCAATGATCTTTCAGTAGTATTTTAGGAAGATTAACTGTTTTGATATTTTAATTATATCACACAAAAGCTGTCAAATGAGGTTGCAAAGCTTTTTGAGAAATTTCATGAAACATGAACTATTTGCCTCATGGTTTATCATTTCAGAAATTACATTTATTGAACTGGTTCTGTGGAAACTGAGATTCGACACACACATAGAATTTCTGATTGTGTTTAGAGAATTAAGTTTTACTCCCAGAGACGTCTTCATTGGTCGATCCAAAGAACCAGAATTGTATAGCACTGAAAACACATTTATAGACAATACCTCTCTGTATCAATGAAACAAACAAGTATCTTTTCAAATCAGGCTTTTCCTTACAGTAGTCACATTTGAAGACTGGATGATAAAGAAGACTGTCTACATCTCAGGGGAGAAGCAGACCTCTATTCTGTGAAGTCTAGATTAACACCATGTAGAAGAAAATATATTGCTTGAATTGGAGATTTAACAGTCACTCAGTCACTCAGAATGAGAATTAATTTACAATGTAATTACAGTGTTGCTCAGGTATCCCAATACCTGTTATTACCATTTATTTAGTCAGCTTAAAGTAATTTATATAGCAGTAGTTCAGGTGGGTAGCTGCGTCAGCATGTGTAGGCTGCAATGGAACAAGTAATAGGTTTATTACATGCTGAAAAGAGAAGAAAGAAAACACAATGTTTCAGCTGTGGAGGCTGTGTTTTCTTTCTTCTCTTTTCAGCATGGAATAAACCTATTACTTGTCCATTTATATAGCAGTTCTAACAAAGTCTGTTGTTTCAATGGCTGAGGGACACAACATTGAGCAATTCCCTATCTAGATAGTTTTGAGGAAGTTCTTTTATATGGTTTTGTTACAGCTTTCTGAACCTAAAGCAATACAAACAATCACTGTATCAGCACATTGACAAGTAATTATTTTACGTAAAAAGATGGTCACCTGATATAAATATATAAATATGCTTAAGTGCATTTGATACCAGATAGCTGCAATACCTCCTTTCTTCAAAGAGTAAAAATATTAACATTTAGTTCCCTACAGACAAGAATGTTGTTAAAAATATATAATGACTTTATTTAAGCTCTCCATCTAGCATAAAAGCTAAAATGCATTTTTGTTCACACTTGACTTGTGACAGTACAGTACTCTATTGGAAGTCAGTAATTGGACAGTCAAAGATCACAAGTAATCAAATTGGATTTTGCAGTATACACATTTTTTACAAAAACTATATGTGTATATTTTTATGAGAAAGTAATGCAATCCTTTCTATAAAAAATGACTTGTTCTTTTCTGTATTATTTTTTTTTTCTGGCATTCTGGTGCTGCAGTTGCAAACATACTGTGGCGAGAGGAAGGTACTAAAGGAATTGTTGTGTTGTAGTGATCGTTTGTGCCTGTCTGCTGTAAAAAGCTTTCTTTTGTTGTTTTTATATTGTTACTCATTTTTCATTACCTTAATCCCCTGCTTAGCTGCTAACATTGTGAAAGAAAAAAACATATTTGGTGTACAGTACTAACTGAAACAGTTGATTTAGAATGTACATTTATTAAAGTCTACATACTGTATTATCCAAGGTCAAGTGCTGTCACAAAAATGTGTTTTCAGCTTTGAGAAAAAAAACCAAAGCTTTATAGTATATATATCTATACAGCACAAGTATATATATTTTAATAAATTATTTTGTTAAGCAATACCAAATATGGGTACTGAGAGCCATAGACAGAATTTAGGCAGGGTAGTAAACACATACATTCTTGTGAGTGCACTTTTTTGAAAGCTGAAAACTGTTTTGTTACAGTACAGTGCCCTAAATCCACTTATAGTTTTTCCCTATATAATATATAATACAGTAGTGTGAGTGCTTGATAAATTAATTTAGTGCTAATTGCATGCATGATGTAGTCTTTAAGAAAAGACTTTGTAGTGGAAACAAATGTTACAGTATATACAGTATAGTTTGTTTTAAAAGACATAAATACAAAACCCAGTTGGAAAAAATTAGCCTCAATATTTCACATTTCTAGCAACAATAATGTTGTAGAATTGATATATGTTTTGCCAGAACAAATACTTGCAAACTTTTTCTCCAACTATGACCAGACTAGAACTGTAGGGTAGTTATATGAACTACAATTGGGATTATCAGTTCTTAAAGCTCATTGTTTACATTCTACAACCATGGAATTATAATCTTGTAGATGGTCTTTTATTCAAAACTGGGCTGTTCTTTGTTTTTGTGTTATTACAATACACTTTTACATTTTGAACATTTTATGTTTTTTGTCAAACACAACTCTACTCCTAAAACAAATTTGATTAAAAAAAACATCTCATCAATATTTAATGGTTTTTGCTGCTCACAAAGAGTGACAAAACCCACTGTATGTCCATTCTGATAAACATTCTTTATCTGTAGTAATACTAATTTTCTGTTTTCTTCTGTAGGAACATAACTTTAATTATCAGCTGTCATATTTAAAACTGTTTATTATTTGATTAAGATTAAAAAAAACTAAATGGGTTGAAGTTTAAGGTAGTTAACAAGTTTGAAAAACAAATATTTAATGTTTGGTATCACCTGCTAAATTCAACAAAACAGCCCAATGGTGAAACAAACTTGAAAAAGTTGGCAGGTATAAAATCTGCTTGGATACTGTATTCTTGGTAAATATTGTGTTTCAATATTTTTGCTAAAGAATTATATTCTTTTTTTTTTAAGGATTAAGTGTGGGGAATATGTTTTATATTTTCTCTGATGACGGAATCACAATCCTTCAACCAAATGAATGTGAAATTCGAAGAAACATAAAACCAACAGAAAGGATTGTTGCAAGTTATGTAAGTCATACAATACACATGCAGGGGGTGTAAACTGTGCTTTTCATATGTGTATGTGAAAACAATGTTACACATAACAAAAAGGTGGTAATTAACTTATCTTTGTGGGAGATCTTTTCACATCTTAAAACATAATGTCTGTACAATCGAGAAGTTATGTTTTGTACGTGAAGCCATCTTAAAGCCATTTTACATCTTTTGAAGAGTTAGGTGCTGAATGTTAAAATTACGGCATTTGTAATAAATTGATTTTCTAAAAGAAGTCTCAGTGGATGGTAAGAGAAGTACTATTCTCCTATTGTTCATTCAAAGACATGAATCTGTGGGCTCTAGTCTCATCCCTAGATCGTAGTCTTTTGGTATTGTATTTTTGTTAAATGATTAACAAACATACCAAAATACTATAGGATTCAAGTACAGTACATGTCCAAGTGGCATCAGTGCCGATGAAGCAAGTACCATATATTGTATTTATAGTACAAAATGGTATAGGAAAGCATGTAAAGCTTTCATTTTTCTTAGAGGTGATTAGAGGGATGCCACAGTAGAATTTTATTAAAACATTAATTTGAAGGTTATTGAACTGAGTGTAAGAATGATGCATTCCTCTTGGTTCTGAAAGACTGACTCCCCGAAGAGCAGCAAAAGGAACAGCTGACCAAATATGAATGTACTTAACTTGATGAAAGAAATAGCAGAGGGGGATTCAGGGTGAACAGAATCAATTACCATAAATGACAGTACAAGATGAGTATTTGAAGAGATTCTGTAATCACTAAAGACTAGCCACTGCTGCATCATTCACTAACCTCCATGTGTCATTGTCATTTCTCCCAACAGTATTCCAGTACCCCCATACTACTTTAATAAGGGCTGACAAACCTTGGCACCCATGCTTGAATGCAGGACCTGAAGATATGTTGCTTGGCACATTAATTCATTTTGCTTTATCAGTTACAGAACTGATTGATCAAGAAATAGAATGGAGCATAACAAAGAATACCTACAAGAATACAAAAGTTTCAGCATGAAGTTAAGCCCTAAGCCTCTGCTTAAAATACACATCTCACAATGCAGCTTAACATCTTATAATAACAATAATAATATAATGGATTGTGAACTTCAGGAAATATCACAGTTAGAAGACCAGTGAAGAGGCCTATGACTACTTTATTACGGATTGTAAGAAATACAAATGTTTAATACTCAAAACAAATCAGCTATTATTTGTTTTTTTTCGGGTAGCTACTATGGTTTAGGTTCTGTACAACGTTTGCTTTTCAGTATTCAACACTATGGATATTAATTGTCTTTATTAGGTTAAGTAGCTAATATGTTTATTTTTTCTACATAGTTTTATGGTTGTGGATAAAGAGCAGTTTTCATGAGCATCTGAGCATTTTCAGCATTGTTCCTGCATCTGTCCTTCTCTTTTATGCTTGTATCATTCAATGCACATATTGGTGGTTATAGTTTTGCTAGTGTGTAAAATGTGTTATATAAAACAACAACCATAATACTTATCAATATTGATTGATTATAAGCATGTCCAGTCAAATTCCCTGTCCTCCACCATTTCATGGTACACCAGCATATAAAAAGTAACACATTGCAAGTTTTTATGGCACTGTGCCCGAAATTATATCTGACCCTTGTCTAGATATAATGTATTACACTTAAATCTGCTTTCAGCTTGGTGTGCACTACTTCACAGTTGCTCTGTATGCTAAGAATGCCACATAGAATTACAATATGCATGATATTAAAGAGTGACTTTCTGAAAGTAATTACATTTCTCTAAAAGTGCACAAAGGTCTGAGTTTCTTTTCAAGAAAAATTGTTTCATCCACATAAAACTCCAAAACTGTTTTTATTTGACTAGGTGAATAATCTATCATTAATAAAAATATAATGTACTGTATGATAAGGATTCTACTAAATTAATTTGTGAGATTTAAGTAAACGGATGTAATACATTTAGGAGCTGGAATAATCATGGAGAAAAATTCACATAACATGGATATCATTGTTCATTTTGGTTGTCAAATCAAACTCAGTAGTTTGCTTTAACAAAAGTTACCATGAAGCTCATGTATCTGAAAACATTTTTCACTTTCATTACAATTAGAACTAGGTAACAGATGCAGCTTGCCTTTCTTGCAGTTTTAAGTTTCACAGCTCCCAGTAATTTTATTACTGTTCAATGGAAATTCAATAAAGGATTTATTAGTCTTTTCTGCTGTAAACAGCAGTTTTTTTTTTTTGTTCCTTGACTTAAGTTTCCGTAAGTGGACATTTTTATAGTTCAAATTCAGACCTATTTGTAAAAGGTGAATTTTCTGTGACCCCGTGACTGGACCTGCACAAGTTAAACTGACTCCTATTTTCCCTCAGGAAGAAATGTGCCCTAAGGGTGAAGGAGATTCAATTCAGCAGTGCGTTTGGGCTTCTGCTGTCAGCGTCAGGGACAAATACATTTATGTCACGCAGCCCATTCAGAACAAAGTGCTGATTATAGACACCCAGTCTCAGAAAGTTGTGCAGGTGGGTATTAATCTTATTCTTGTCTCTTAAAACTGTTAAGAGACTGACTATGGAGCTTTAAAAGGGTCAGAAGTGAACACAGGACTGAATGAGGGCCATTATTTGTCTACAAAAGGGGCACAGTGCAAATGACTGCTAGGTTTTCTTACACTTAATTTTAAAGTACTACACGTCTTCAAATTGACCTTGCTGGGACATCTTCTATGGCAAGAGGTTAATTCAGCTTCTAGGCTCATCTAGTATCTCTTGCTTGAACAACAACAATACTTTCAGTCATTTTAAGAAGGCTGACATTCTAGTGAAAAGACACCATTACTTTTTTAATGAATATATTTACTGAAGTTTGATTCATTTGTGCAGAAGGTATAATTGCAAAAATCTAAAGTCTAAAGTCCAGCAAAACTCCTTTATCTTTACACCTTCCATTCAGTACCTTGTAACATGCGTGTGTCTCACATTGATTCAGTTATATACGATTTTTCTTAACATCATATCCAAAGTAGGGGAAATCAAGGTTTATAGCACAATATGTGATCAGTTACAAATACCTAATCTACAAAATAAGTGTTGGAATATGAAAATTCACTATGATGTACAGTATATTATTCACTACAGTGATAAAAATGTTGGAAGTTTCTTTTTTCCCTCTTCAATGCATTGCCTTGGACGCACCAGCAATGTCTGCAAATATCTTAACCACTTGATAATAAAAACTGCTCTCCCTTTGCTGAACACAGCCCATGGATGTGCATGAATGGAAGTGTGACAGCTCTGCTAGCCTGTATGCGGGAGCAAGTAATTGATTATGTTACCTCTTTGTGTTTACAATTTCTTTGCCTCGAGTTCAAATCCTCTGTGCCTCTTTCGCAAAAGGTTGTGGAAACAGATCCTGTGCCAGTGAAACTGCACTATGACAAATCCCACGACCAGGTCTGGCTGTTTAGCTGGGGCAATGCAAACAAATCCCATCCAACCTTGCAGGTAAACTAGTCTATGTCAAAGATTAAAATGTTTACAGTAGGGTATGTTGTTTATTTTCTTCGGCTTTGTTTTTAATGGAAATCAGATTAAAGTTGCTGCATCTACAGTTTTCTATTGTTTTTGAGTCATTTCATCATAAATGAATACATTTAAACCTCACTGTGGAAAAGACTAAATTCAGTTTCAGCAAAAATGTTTCTTTCACTTGCAGGGCTTAAAAGTTATCAGAGAAAGACTAATCCTGGAAAGTTAATCAGGCAAGATTTTTCCTTTCACCTGCCACCTTTCTCAATATATTGTGACAGAAAATTCCCAGGAAATCCTTTTAACAGTTTTACAGGCCTTTTTTATTGCATCAGATGGAAGTCTTGACACTTTCATGCAAAATCTCATACCTTATGAATCTTTTCACTAGGTTTTTAAACTGATTTCCTAAGAATAAAATTCATTTTTTCAAGCTTAACAACTCTACCAAACTGTTTTATATTAGTCTTCTTTGCATAATTCCTTAGATGGATTACCAGAAGTGTTAAATACATATTTAATCATATTTTAGCTCAGTTGTTAGGGATGATTACAGCACAGCTATTAAGCACTCAAAAATGATCAAAAGCAATTTCCCAAGGAAAACACACAGTTGAGAATAGGGCAAATGGAGGAGGCCACAAATAAATGGGTTGACAATGTCGTTATCATTTGCCGTGTAAGTAATTGACTTAAGCTTTGAGAATTCATCTCTGCCACAGGCAAAATTCTGTTTGAAGAGTGAGAAATCAAATACTATTTTTTCATACTTCAATACCCTTCTACAAACACTTAGATGTGATTGTCAATTAATTAAAATGACGAAATCCTGTTTTGTATTGAGACTACCCTTTTTATATTTTGGGATGACGGTTTTGGTCTTACGCATAACATTTTAATGTTTCAGCCATCAACTTAAAGTAACATTATTATTTTTCCTCTTAAATATTCTACCAATTCTTCATTGCATCTGAAATCAATACAAATTAAATTGAGGTTAATCTAGTTACATGCTAAATCATAAATGGGTATTTTATATTTTTGTTTTACAAATGTTATGTTTTTCTATAAATTGATAGCAACTTTAAATTAATTAAATACCATTAACCTGTATGAAGAGAGTCTATACTGTATGTGTACAGCATACAGATATCAATGGGTTTATTCTAGTTTATAATGTGCTTGCATCATGGGAAATTGCTCCTCAGGTTTCATACAGCTCTTGATTTAGACAACTCTGACATTAATGTCAGCCATTTCAAATGAGGAGTCTGGCAATGTGAAACAAATACTAATTGCACTGTTTTACTGCAGCTGGCTTGCCAAATAGGTAAAATATGTATGTTCTGAAGAAGTGTTACAATGAAAAAAAAAATAAACAGCTAAAAAGACATGTGTAGCACATGTTAAATGAGGAGTGAACACTGTCAGTACCATGAGTTATGAGGAACTTTGAACTTGTGAGAACATTATGGTCTGATAATGCATGAGTGTTATTATGTGTGAACCCATTAACCCATTAACAACAATTATAATGGACTTCTAAATAGGTGTCTGGGATAAACCCTGTAGGGAACATACCAATGATATCTATCTCATAGTAAATTAAATGGGAGTTGACATTCCAGTCATCAGACTTGAGGGTTAGACAAGAATGTGAAAAGATGTGTCTTTTTTAACCTCTCCAGTTCACCATATATACATGTATACACCTGTATATGCAAATCACTAAATCTAGCTTACATTAGATTTTGAGTTTCAGGAATAAAGCTTTTAATGAATTAAGACATTATTCATCAAGATACATAGAATATATTTTTCCAATAGGTCTTAGCCAAAGTAGAAGAGTGCATACAACATACACAAGATTAGAAGAATATAAAGTGACCATTGCAACATAAGCAAGTACCCATTTTGGCAATACATTTCCCATCTTTCTGGGACATTCTTCTCCATTATCTAGATTGGACTTTGTCTCAGATTCATAATATGAACGATTTGTTTCAGAAAGTAAACACTTTAAATGGAGTTTACAATGAATGGTAGGTAGGGATGACAACTACAAAGTTCAATCACATTCAGCCATCAGTAATACATTATTAATCCTGACGTAATTTCCTAAATATTATAAATACTATAGATAAACCTTTTATCACCCTTGCCTGCTGTGCATAAGGGCCCCAACTAGCTCTGTTGGTAGAGCATAAGACTCATAATCTCAGGGTAGTGGGTTTGTGTCCCACGTCAGGTGCCAGGTCCTCCATGTTGGAGGTTGGGCGCAAGGCTAACAACCCTGTCCCGTAAAAAACTAATGTTATGGCGGAAGGCATAACGGGCAAACATCCATCCATCCTACTGTACATATTTTACATCTCGTCCCCATCCCATCTCCACATTCCAGCCTGCCTCTGCTCACTCCTCCCCCTGCATGAGGCTCCCAGCCTCCTTGCACTATTGCCAGGAGGTTGGTCCTCAGCCAAGCGGGAGGAGCCAGATTTACTGTGACTTAAACACTCTACAAATCTTTCAATGTGCTTAATTCTTGGGTGATGTTATTCCAAGTGAATTGATTAATCCTTTGTTCATTAAATGTATTTATTTATGTGTTAAGTGAGCAGGATACAAAGGCATTATAAATACTGAAGAAATTGGCAGAGGTCCCACAGAATGCACTGACTAAGGCTCAAACCTTAGGTAAACTGTACAAAGGAGCAACTGAATGGGTCCTACAATTGCATTCTCAAGACCATAAAGCAAAGCAGAATACGGAAACGCAGTGGATTGTCCAATAGATTCAATGCAATTCCAGTCTCCAAAGTCAAGTCCATTCATCACTGAGAAAGATATTCATGTTTGAACACTCAATGTAGCAATCTATGATGGTGATTCTTTACTTCAACAATAATAAAGATGTGTAGAAATCTGCACTGTTGTGGTAATGACATCCATCTATAGAGCTCTTCACTGCTGAAATGTGTACAATGGGAGAAATGTTTTAATGTTGAAAATACTGTAAGGTGTAATGTCATAAGCTGGAAACAAAATATACCAGCATTGCAGGGTTTTGCTTCTTTACTTATTAAAACTGTTGTATGTACTATATACCCATTCAAGAGCAAATATGGAAAGTAAATTTGGTCTCTACGGAATAGTGGAGCTACAGTATGTTACAAAACTGAGCTTTAAAATGAAAGTCAGTGCAACTTTTTATACATATATATATAATTATAGCTTCTCAGCAAACTACAATGCTTATTTAAAAGAGAATTCTAGAATGAGCCATTTTGAACAACACAGATATTGCGAAATGCTGATTTTAGCACTTCGAACATGAACAGCACAATTCATGGAGAGTACTGTGAAACATTAGAAATTCAGGCTGGAGAGATGTCCTAATAAATTTCCTTCACCTAGTAGTTCAGAGAAAATACAAAAGTACACATGAACCATTGACACACTTGTTGTGCTGGGGCAATCTTTTTTATTAATACAACAAAGAAAAATTAAAACAAATCATCAATGTGAAGAGTATTGTTCACTGCTTTTTAATTAAATTAATGTGATCTGTAAACTCCTCTTGTTTTTCAAGGAACACACTCCACAAGGAAGAAGTTCTATTTAATGACAACATTTAGCTACTCTGAAATGTTACACTCAAAATGAGTTTGAAGTTGAATTTTCATAGAAGAGTATATCTTTTCAATTTAATCATTAATTTAACAATTAAAGTCAACTGATAATAGATGCTCATTTATAACAATGACTTGGAGACTACTCTTTTTTTATACATAGGCCTGACTTCGTACTGTACCTGTACTGTAATCAGCTGACTTCATATGTATGATGTAATCAAATCAGGGGTACATCTCTGTAAAAATGTACTCAATACACATCAATAAAATCCTTATTTATGCATATAAACCTTAATAGTGTAACTAACAGTACAACTTTAAACTTCATATTAGGCTGACTATTTTAATCATTACATGAATTCATGGAAATTGCAGAGAATGTGCACCTTCTTAACTTCTGTTCTAAGATGGATTTGCTCATTTAATGTTCTGAAAATTGTTGTAGGCATGAAAACTCTTTTAACCTTTATACTTCAAAGTAATGATATGTGCAACAAAGCCACATGTTCTGTGTGTTGCAGGTTATCTCTCAGGCGAGTGGAGGAGAGGAGCACCGCACAATTCGAACACAGTTTGAAAGAGTGGATAACTTCTTCATTCCCCCAACGAATCTCATTATAACCCACATAAGGTAACAAGTTCTAGTAAAAATCTTTTTAGAACATAAGAGTAGTTACACACATGGCTGTATAGCGTTTTCCATACGCCCACAATCCTGTGGCTATAGCTGTGCCTCCTGTTCTCCATTTTAAATGCATTTTCATTTAATGGTAGTCAGCAATTTTGCCAAGAGAATAGGATTTACCATTATATGACTGCCAGCTTTCACCATTATCTGGAGATGCTACTTTTTCACAAGTACAAAATTGAATACATTAGCTTTTAAGCATTGCTTGTAATACAGACCTCAGCAATATATCACTTAACTAGTACAATCTCCCATGTTTAAAGAGTAAAAGTTTTTTCAAAAGATTTCAGGCAGATGTTATTGACCTTCCTAGTTATATGACTGTCTGCTTTCATCATCTGTTTGGCTCTTGTATGACAGATTTGGATTCATATTTCTCAAGCTGGAACCTGCAGTGCACAAAATTGATCTGGAGACATTCCGTCGCATCAAGACCATCAGCCTGAAAAACTACAGCTGCATCCCTGTCAGCATGGCCTACACCCATGTGGGAGGCTATTACTTCATTCAGTGCCAGGGCAAGAACTCCACATCTCTGCCACCACAGCTCATCATAGATAGCGTGACTGATTCCGTGATTGGTTATAACATGGACATAACGGGAAAGCCATACATCTCCGCGGACGGCCGCTATGTGGTAACACCAGACGACTCCAGCAGGATGATCAGAGTTCAGAGCATCACCTTTCAAGGAGAGCTGCAGTTGACCCTTGAACTGGAAACTGGCTTCCATGTCTCGGACATAGTGTTTCAGCCTTCCTTTACCGAAGCCAACCAGTACTACATATATGCCACCTCTAGGTCACAAACAGACCTGCTCTTTATAGAACTGTCAACAGGGAGAAGGGAAGTTTTGAAGAACCTTAAAAGTCCAATTCCTCCTCAGTCCTGGCCCTGGAGCAGTAATAACAGGGTGGTGGTCAACAGTGGGTTGTTTGGACAATACCTTGTGACGCCGTCAACAGATTCTCTATTTGTCTTAAATGGGAAGCAGAACACGCCACACTGCGAGGTGTCTGATATAAAGAGGGGTAACACAGTGGTATGGGTGGGGGAAGTATGAGATAAAAAGAGAAAGAAAAAAAGAGTTCAAGCAAAAAAAATACTAATGGACTCAACCTTGGGACTGAGCTAGGGGTTGTGATGTATGGCAATTGTACACAAAATAAAATAAAACAAATTAAAATATTTTTTACTCTTGAGAGGGTATCTGAGCCCTTCAGTGCAACAGTGATCTACATGCACAAATATAATGAACATTATACATTATTGCACTTCCTTATAACACTGCAGATTAACATACAGACGTAAGGAGGAATATTTTAAAATGAACTATGCACAAATCTCACTTTTTTAGACTATTTCTTTTAGTTTTAAATTGTTTGTCGGGCACCAGTGCTACAGATTGTCACTTTAGGTTTCTGTCTGCTTACTTTTGTGTTTGGCCTCTTTTTTTAAAAAATGGCCTGTTTATTGTTGCAATACATGCTGTCTCCTCTTGTGTGTAATGTATGTTAAAATGTTTTCTCTAAACCAGCACAGTTTGGCTTGAACCTTTCATTGTACCTAAGAACTACGTATTGATCATTCCGTTACCTGCAGAATTCTTTCCAAAGATTTTTTTAACCCACTTGTTAAATTCAGATAATAAAAGATTTAGGATTTCAAATGTTGAGTTTAGTGTGGTGTTAAGTTCAAACAGACCTAGACACTATAACTCTTTATTTTTTCTTCATTTAGCTCTTCTCCATTTACTCATAAGCTCATAACATGGAAGCATTTTGCATTTGAAAACACTGATAATTGCGAATGCAGATTAAAAACTTAACCACATGTAATTGCATCATGATCCTGGCTTGTTCAGTAACCAGATGAACATTAAGTAAACTGCACTTATTTGTAAAACTGTTATAACCTATTCTTAAAGTGACTGACATAACAAAAACAAAATTTATCATTGTAAAATGCAAAATTTAATATACCTAAGTAATGTACACAATGAGTCTCCTTTCATACAATCAAGCTTCTTTCACTCCAAACGTGTAATATTTGGAATGCCATTGAAAGGCTTAACCAATTTTGCTAAATTAATAATTTAATTAATTCATGTATACAGCAATGAAGAAATTAATGACTGTGATGATTAAAGACCAGTTTTCTCTTTGATCAATATTGTTGTATTAGTTCTTGTTCTTTGTTTTATTAGAATGTATAGCTGCCTAATTTGATGTTTCACAGCACTGTTTGTGGCTACATTGCCGACAGAGGGAATCAACAGATATTTGTGATCTTTGTAAAGTCAGGAGTGCCTCATGGTTAGTGAAAAAGGGACTTTGGAAGAAAAGGTTTTGTTCTGGAAGCCAAACCTTTATGGTGTGTGATTGACATTTATGAAAGATTCATAATATTGTATTGTGTTTTAAAAATATTTTGAACTTTACACTTAAACCTCACAGAAATATTTGATGTTAAAAATCAAAGCAAAGAAACATTGACTTTATAAATGTGGTAAGAATAGTAAATAGTAAATAAAGTTGAAATCCAAAGTGCACTGTAGAGAGAAAACTTAAGTTGGCATGTAATTTAGACCAAGAGATATACTGTACAATAATGACATCAAATACTTAAGATGTTATGGATCAGTAGGGCAGGGGTTACACTTTGAGTCTTGTAATAAAATAGTGACTGAGAAAATATCACTTTTTATAACTCACACAATTTACCTGTGTCTTACATTTACCTGTGGGAGGAATATTTTTAACTGCTCAAGGGATCATGAGCAGGGCTGAAAGTCAGTGTCACCAAATGGAAGTAATGGTTAGAGACATTTTCTTTTTGGGGGTGATCACAGGATTAAGTGTTGTTAAAAATAGACCATGTTTGTATAACTTTATGAGCAAAGGCAAAAAAGAGAGAGATGTGACAGTACGAGTGTAGTGGTGTTGTTCAGCAATGAAACGCTCGCCATGATTTTATTCTCACCCCACAGTATCTCCTACAGAGCAATCGAAAGAGCTAAGAGTACTTTTTATGTCCAAGTGGATGTCTGGCTTTTCATTTATTTCACAATTGTATCTTGCCACTGTAGTTTTCTTCAAGGACTTTGTCAATTAAAGTTTTAGAAAAGTGTCCTTTTACTACAAAAGAAGCTCTTTGTAGCAGCTCATGGTTTTCAGAGCTATGAAAAAAACTGATGCTGTTACTGATTTCAACACTTTTTTAAACAATCCTCAAAGCTCAAATTGATTCAATTTGCATAACTTACAATAACAGCAGGTAAGAGCTGCTGGCAAATGGCCCACTTAATTTAGCCACACATTATATAGCTTGATTATTTCACACTTCTAGAATTAAATGTTATATTTCTAAACTCTGTACAAGACTTAGGATCTAAGTTTCCAAGATTGAACACGTACATTTAAAGACCACTAACGTCTAAAGGAAAATTAAATATATATGAAATGCTCATGCAAATTCGCTTGAATACAATTTAGAACTCCTTGTTTTTCATGTCTATTTTCCAACTGCTTCCCTATACACAGTAATTTGCAGTCATTTAGTCTACTCTAGATTGTATTTTAATTACTTTTAATAATGTTAAATACTGTATGATTATTGTAGGCTATACACGTAACTCTTCTGCTAAGAATGCTTATCTCGATGTTTCATTCAACTGCTGTTGAAAATAAACCTGTAACCATAATGAATTCACTCCAGGCTGAATTGTGAGATTGCAGGCCAAAAATGTGAGAAAAATGTGGAATTAGAGATCTGTGACACCTGTAAAAAAATACTCTACAGCAGCTGTGATATTAATATAAAAGCAACTCGGCTTATTTCTTGAAATAATAGTTTCATTTTGTCAAAATATAAAATAGATTCAGTTTAAATGGATGTCACATGATTAAAATTAAATATTAAAATCAAAGAGCCCTAAAAATGTGACATGATGTTCTATTGTCTCCATGTTTTGTCATGTCATGGTTTGGATAACAGCGTAAGCTACAGGGTATTTTACCTTTTTAAACAAATTCTACAGAGTTTACCGTACATAGTCTGCCTTGTTAAACATAACTGGAATCATCAATTTTTTTTAACATTTTACACAAAACTGTAAAATCTTGGTACAATATAAACTGTTGTAGTGCAGGTATCAATACCTAAATTGGGGATCATTCTATGAGGACCACCTGCTGCCTAGGATGACAACAAACTCTTGCTCATCTATTGAAAGACCATTTTCTCCTTTAATTAGGTGACAGATTCAAAACAGCAAAAGTACACTTGGATTTATTTAGGATTAATCATGGTGAAAGTTTGTATTGTCTTGCCATATCTGGATTCTCAATGTAGGAAAAGTTGATTCTACAGATCAACAAGTAATTTTTCTATGGAAGCCCTTGTTGGTATGCTACCACATCCACTGTGTGTGCCTCTAAAGGGATATTGATGTTGCCAAACTGGAACATAACAATATACAATAGAAGGTTTTGGCCCACAATCCACTTTGGTTTTGATTGTTTTTGCTCTCACAAATGGTTAGAAGATTGAGCTTTGAAGATTGAAACATTTTGTTTCAGGTAGGACAGGTTTAGAACAGTTTGTAACATAAACAAAAGCATGCAATCATTTGAAATGTTCAATTGGCATTAGTGGGCAAAGCCAGAGGAATACCAATCACAAGATTTGATCTGAAGTACTGTACTGTAATGTACTGTAATTTCCTCATATTAATTGGAAAATCACTGTTCTAAACTACATGGAACGTGCATAATTACATATCTGGTAGAAAGCTTTTTTCCTCAAAAAGAAAATGTATAGAAATTACACTATTACTTGGTTAGAGCTAGACATATTCAAATTAGATCCCGGAACATAACTATTCAATTTCCTGTTATTGCTTATGACAAATTTATATTACAAGAGAGATTACTCTGGTAATGGAGCAGACATAACATGAAAAGTGTACATAGAACATCATGAGGCTTATTTAAACAAAACATTAAAAGATCCAAACATTATGGATCCTTCAAGAAAATAGGGAGGCAATAATAGCATGCATTCTAGGAGTATTTCTATATGTGGCTTTCCAAGTTAAAAAATAAGTACACAAACATAATTATGTAGTTCAAGTGGACACCCAAAGAAGGCTCTGCAACCAAAACGTTGTGTTTCTTTTCTTCTCTTTTCAGCATGGAATAAACCTTTACTTGTTCCTAATTAATTATGTGAAACATTTTTTCTATGTCCAAGTTAAATTGGTTTACAGTGTTGCTTAGACCACTGTTGCACTGAAAGCAAATAGTCAGATGAACAAGCATATACCATGATGATCAAAAGCTACAGTAACATATTTAGTACAGTATATATTTTAATACTCTTAAGGCATCAGTTTAGTCACAGTCTCTTTTTGCTACACACATGAAATTAGAATAAGAAAACAGAACACTGTATGTGCAATTCTTTTTTTGTATCTGAAAGACCTGCTGTAGCTTTTGCCCTTTGATTATAGAGAGAAGGCAAAGTGGTAGAGGTGCTATTATTGTAGTCTTGTAGCATCCCAAACATGTTCATAAAGAATTTCAAATACTGTTTAAAATACAATTATACATGTATGTAATAACATTTTGTATTCAACCATTCTATATAGAGCTTACATAGCATCACAAATCAAAAGCTGTTTTGTTTGCTTATAGGAAATAATGCATGTATACTAAAATGACTCCAGTTTAGCTGAATGTTAATTTTATAACTCCCCAGAATACAAAAGAAAATGGGAAATTAAATATATATTTGGCACTGAATTGGAAAATAACTGTATCTAAACATATACGAACACATCCTCATATGTGAGAGGATATGTTAGGTAGAACAAACAAAAAATGACTGCAGTCTTAAAAACTTTGTGATAGGCAGTAGAATCACTGTTGTAGATATATTTTTCTTGTTTAGAACACCTTTTAAAATCTAAATGTACAGATTTAATTATCAGCTTTATGTGAATTTTGTTTGAGAATAAGCCTTTGTAAAAATAAAATAAAATGACCAAAAAAACTTGGAACAAAAACATATTATGTTCAGCTTTACAGTTGTGCTTCTTTTGCACAGACTACAACTTAAATATTCAGGAAAAGCTTCACCAATTGGGAGACTCAAAAATTAAAATGTGCCCTACCATTTTAAGCAGCAAGTCATCAGCATTAGCTAGAATTGTTACTAGGACCAGGAAGTACGACCGAACTGTATAACCCCTCTACTGAGCTCTCTCCATTGACTTCCTGTCAGGTACAGGGTCGACTTCAAAAACCTTCTACTGACTCATAAGGCTCTCGGAAGTCAGGCACCCGTCTTTCTAATGGAACTTATTAATATATACAATCCAAGACGCCCGCTTAGATCACAGAATGCAGGTCTTCTTCATATTCCATGCATTAATAAAAAAAACAGTTGACAGTAAAGCCTTTAGTTACAGGGCCCCTAGCTTATGGAACAGTCTCCCACCCCATGTTTGGGATGTTGAGTCAATCTCAGTATTCAAATCCAGATTGAAAACCTATTACTTCAGCCTAGCCTACTCACACCTTACATCATAGCCCGCTGCACTCATGGCTGCTGGTGCTGCTGTACATGTCATTGTGTGTCTTTATGTTGGTCCACCGGAACAGATACATCTGTTCTGACCAAACAATCCTATTCACCTCCCCACATGTCTGGATGGTGCCCGAGTTGGGCACCATCTGAGTTGGATGCTGCATCACTGCCATGGATCCAAGAGGGACATTGTGGATATAGCTATCGTTTAGGAGGAATTTACTGGTCTACAGAGATCTGCATGGAGTACTGACATACAGAAGACATGATGGATGGATTAATACCTTTATTTATTTATTCCTTTTTTAATTGTATAATGTTTGCATGCCCAAAGGGGTTGGGCAGCCAGTAGAAAGTTTTTTTCTCTTTACTAAGTAGCTTTTGGTTCCTCTCCTACATTGTCTTCTGGTCTTTTCTGTTGTGTATTCACAACATGAATGGTCACTTGCTTTGTTAAGCACTTTGGGGCAACCTTGTTGTGAAAGGCGCTATATAAAAAAACTAAAAGGTAATCCTCCAAATTCATCCCATGAATGCCATTTACACATAACTCCTCTTTTATTTATCTGTTGTGCTTAATATCTACTTAAATGAAAGGAAATTCTCAATACAAAAGTGTGGAGGGGTGTATGCAGCGACCCCCTTCCTTGAAACCCTTTTCAGATTGTAAAATTTCATTTAGAAATCATTGTGATCATTCACATCTTAATGCACTGCTGCTGACCATATATGGTTGAGGGTCTTTGTTTCACCAGCCTACATGGTGTTTCATAAAACACTGAAATGAATACTGTTTATTCCATACTCTAAGATCTTAATGCTTGGTTGAGCCAAAAAATCTTTGCTTAAACTGCACCTTCCCAGCAGTCTACAGATATTTTACAGTCTTTTGCTTTAAATTACAATGCTTAGGACAGCTGAGTTCTGCATGTGAGCAAATAGAAAACTGACATCACCTGAAAAGATGTTGTCAAATGTTGTAGTGAGTTTGATGTTACTCACTGAATGCTTAATATGAAATTCAAATATTGTTTTGTATTTGTCTCTCAGAGCAGAAGGTGACAAATCATCATTTTAGCGGGTTTATTCCATGCTGAAAAAAGAAAGGAAACACAACATTAAAGCTTTGGAGTCTTCTTCAGGTGTGTGGTTCTTCAAGCCTTCTTCAAACGTGGTTCCACAGCCGAAACATTGTGTTTCCTTTCTTTTCTTTTCAGCTTGGGATAAACCCGTTATCTGTTCCTTTGCAGCCTATGCATGCTGACCCAGCTACTGTACCTAATTGAACAGTGAACAGTGTTTTCTACTCGTTAAAAATTAAATGACTCCTTTGTCATCTGATTTCCTTTGATCAATGCTGGGATGGAAGACCTCTACAGCTTGCTGAGTGGTGCTCCCGGACTGGGAGGTGGCACTCTTCTGTCTGTCCAGAATTTCTAAATCAATGTCCCAGTGTCGTGAGGGAGCACTGTGTTTTAGGAGATGCCATCATTTGCATTAGATGCTACAGTAAATCACGGTCATGACTACTTGATCATTGAAGGTCCCATGACAATGTTTCAAAGGTAGTTGTGTTAACTGATTACATTTCTGCTTAAGCTTACATGTTCCTATATAAATCTTCCTTCTAGTGGAGTTTATAACAAACGTTCAGGAGGGATGACAACAACCACACATTGGCACCCAGGTTCATACTTAAATATAAAGCAGTTTTTTATTCAGTTTACTTGAGTTTTTGTTATTGGTGGCGAATGTGTTCGTTTGGGCCAAAATCAAACTGTACTGTATGTATTTTATAATCTAAGACCATTCAGGGCCTAAATTCAATCACACCCTTTTTTGCTTAGTATTATCAATAAAATACCAGTTTCACACAATTGTGGAACAAGAAAAGGTTAACATCTACTCAAAAGGGAATGAAAACAATATTTCATGTGTTGTGAAAAGAAAGGCAGAGAGCAGAAATAGGAGGGAAAGGGGAGGGGATGACCTCAGAAGCTAATATCTACACACAGGATTCATACATACCCCCAGTGCTTAAAAATCAATTAATCTCTTTTTAATCTTTTTCCAATCAACGAATGGATGCTTTCCATACCTCCCCCTGGACTCTGTTACTCGGTGTCCCCTTTTTTACAGCCCATTGCAAGTTTTCTTTCATTTTCCCTGCCCCCTCATACCTCTGCTCTCCCCATCTCTGCATGTCCACATTGTGATGAATGTTTGTAGACATTTAACTGTCTTAGAGCTGGTCAATCTCTATGCAACCCCTTAGCATGAAAATGGCAATAACTTCCACTTGAAGCAGTACTTTGTCAGGTCCAAATCCGTTCTTAGCAGAGAGCTCCACCCCTACTGAAAGAAAAGAAATGCAGGTTGACAATCAGCCTTGAAAGCACCTTAATACTATAATACTATCACCCTAGATAAAGTAATCTTTTGCAGAACAGCAACTCAGTTTAGTAATACAGTTTATTCAGCATTTTTCCTCTAACACAATGCAACTTATTATTTACAGACACAAGTCACTGGGAATTCAGCTTGTCTGAGATGGACTTTCACAATGGGCACTATGTATATGTGCAGCATGGGAACTGAAATGCAATTTAAAAAATGGCTAGAATATGAATGTTTAGAACTGAAGCAGTGCTTTGCCATTTGTTAAATATCTTTGACACATTTAATAAAATAGCCATGTAGTTTTTTAGTCTTCAGGTAAATATGCTCCACTGTAGAAAACTTATATGCATCCCAGTTTCACTTACAATACTTATTATGCAGTTAATCTCTGTTTAGTTTTTATTTAATTAAAAAGAAAAATTGGAAGACTGTTATATTTATTTCAGTGATACACTGAAGGAATGACCTCTACAACTTTAAGAATTTATCCTTCAAACTGTAGGCACAGAAATTAAAATACACATTTCTTCATGTCTTGGACTGCTTTCTGAAAATGCATATTAATGTTCCTGGGGTTTAGCTTTTGTCAAGTGATTCACTGATACTTCTTTATACCATTAACAAACCAGGATAATCCTTGACTTTGTTTGGCAAAATCTTTCTAATTGAGCCACAGAATCTGCTTGGTTTGAAAATGTGATACTGCAGTGCTTATCATAACATCCCTAGAACCCAAGCCTTTCTAAGGGGCTTTTCTAAAGTAATAAATGCCTGGGACATGAGCTTTTACTAGGGTGAATTGTTTATCTTTATTAAGTTTTGTGATACTGGTGTGTGTCATTTATAGGTTCAGAAGAAAATTCAGCTGCCTCTAAACTGGCCTTTATATATATTATAATGTATGCACTACAACATGTACCAAAATCTTGCTTCATTTTTTCAAACAATATGGTCTCCAGTGATGTAGCCAATATCTTTTCATCACTATCAGGCCTTTTCGAGACAAGTCTTACTTCAGCATATAGATCACGAGGATCAAATGACTTAGGGGGCAGCCACATGCCTCAGGATTGATTTGCTCAAAAAGGCTCTATTTTTCATCTTTGCTGAAAAGAATGAGCTTTACGTGCTGCACAGCCATCTGGCACTAAATGTTCTAATGTGCTTTTCCTGGAAGGTCTCTGCTTCAGTGGACACATCTTATGGAGGGATTCCTGTTGCTGATGCTTGTAAAATTGTGCAACATTTTAAAACAGAAAAAACCCTTTAAACATTTTTATCTTATCGTAATTTGGGGGAAAAAAAATTCTGTTCCCAGTAACACATCTCAGAACCCTTTTTAAAGTAAAGAGCATAGCACCTGAGGCTTATTTGAAGGATCAAAGACTGCTGAGACTGAACATAATGATACAAAATGAAAATGGAAAAACGGTAAAATACGTGATTAATTAATTAATTTGTTTAATTAATATTGATAACCGCCCAAAACATAGGGGGTACAAATCAGAAAATATGTAAAAACAGGTTATTTCTGAAGAGATTAAATCAACTGTCTCAACTTTACTTAGTGGTAGTAAGATTAATTTAATGTTTTTAAAGAAAACTCATGTAAACTGAGATCACTACATGACGTGACAGAGAATTCTGGGAATTGTTTTTACTGAGCAATTGGAAATACAGTATTTTATATTCTTATAGAATTACATTACAAAGGTAGGCTTACACCTCAGATATACAGTACAGTATCTAATAATAATAATTCCTTACACTTACAGGATATAGCACTTTTCTGGAAACTTTAAAGGTCAAAGCACTTTAAAGGTAATGGGGATTCCCCTCCACCACCACCAATGTGCAGCATCACCTTGGATGATGCAACAGCAGGAATAGTGTGCCAGTATGCTCACCACACATCAGCTATCAATGCAGACAAGAACAGAGCGATGAAGCCAGTTCATAGATGGGGATTATTAGGAGGCCATGATAGGTAAAGACATCTGGAAAATCTGGCCGGGACTGGGGTACCACCTCATACTCTTTTCCGAGAAACACCCTGGGATTTTTAATAATCACAGATAAGACCATGGTTTTACATCTCATCAAGAGGACAGCACCTGTTTACAGTATAGTGTCACTATACTGGGGCATTAGGACCCACACAGACCAGAGGTTGAGCACCCCCTACTGGCCCCACTAATACCTCTTCCAGCAACAACCTTAGATTTCCCAGGAGGTCTCCCATCCAACTTCTAACCAGGCTCACGCCTGCTTGACGTCAGTGGGTTGCAAGTTGTGAGTTGCAGGGTGATATGGCTGCTGGCCATCTTCTCATTTCCAACACACATAGAGTGTGTGTTCAAGAAATCTTGTTTGAAATGAATCACACAAGCTTAGTTTCACATGCAAATCACTTTCTTACAAAAGAAATTTGACCAATTATTTTTAAGACAGGTGATAAGCATATAAACAGACAGATTTTCTAGATTCCCTGTGTCTGTTCCATCAGCAACAACAGTGGATATGATTTATTTTACACAGGCCAATATAGAAATGCATGGCTTGTCCAAATTGATACCTCTTTTGCCTTTTTGAAATATGACTGAAATATATAACAGGGGAGTGGATAAGGAAATTGTTTCACAGCATGTAAATCTGCCCTTTTGTCTCCTGGGCTTCTACTTTGAATAGATAATTGATATTCTGTGGGACAGAACTCTTTCATATCAAGGCAAATATGGAAAATGACATTTTGCATGCTGGGGCTGTATGAAATTATCTGAATGAATTACAGACTGAAAAGGGTTTATACACTTATCTAGTATTCACAGGATTAAGCCCTGAGCATTCCACTCATGGAAGCCTGTGCAAATGAAGGGTACAAGCTATGTGCTTAGCAATATACTGAGCTATCTTGCTAAAAATGTTTTACATCACACCTGGGCCATGCAGTTCCTTGTTTATACAAGAAAATTGACTGATACTTTACATTTAGAATGGTAATCAAATCCAGAGAAATTTTACTGCCAGCCTCTATGCTTTAGTAGCGCTACCCATAATGGCATCTTAAATCTTCATTAGACTTTGAGATGCAGTAATGAATGTTCCCATTTTTATAGATGATCTGGGATAAAATCCATGTCTGCAGAGGCTTCTGCAGCTGCCCCATCGTAGGTTTGTGGGCTATATTCTTCAAAAGATAGAACAGATGTCTAGGGAATAATTGATTTATTTACCCATACCAGGTGGACAACATTTGCTAAATGATATTCAGTTTATACCATGATAACATTTTAAGTGCCCAGGAATACAGCATAACATGTGTGACTGTTTTTGCAAAAAAGGAGAAATTTTTAGTGGCTGTAAAAAACATACGGCAGTCTAATTGTTTAATTGCATTCCCATCACTAAGTTGCTTCCAATTCAAAAGGAATTATTTGGGGTAATATGGCTTGGTAGCTGGTAGCTCGGTAGCTTAGTAGTATAGTCCGGAAATTGCCGTTTTTGTTTTCTCCTAAATTTCCAGTCCATATCATTCAAGTCAAAAGCCTTCTGCAAATTGAGGTTTACCGATCCCATTAGTTTGAGAAGCTAAAGGGCTGTAAAAAGTGTTACAGGGACACAAATCTGGGAAGGTCTCCAAGTCATTCCCTCTCCTAGAAGCCTACATTGCATCTTTTAAAACATTCTAATTAAGCTGCTTTTTGCAAGAATAAATAAGATATAGATTTGCATGCGGCCTTATAATTAAAACATCAATGGACATAGCAATAGTTATTTTTCTATTGTTAGATGCCAATAGTAAAAGGACATAGGTCAACCACTCGAAAAGTACTGGCATTTAAAATGGCACTCATGAAGCGGAAAATGTGTTTATCTGTGGCAGTTCCAGAAGCATACTGTATTCAGCGTACTCTTGCTGTCTTTTTCTATTTACTGAAAGAACACGTGATAGAGTTCAAAAAAATATGGTAAAGAAACACAACAACAGGGTAAAAAAGAGAGAATTATAGAGAGCTTTGGCAAAATATTATGATTGAAGACATCAGTCTACATAATGGTAAACAAATCTTACCAAGTATTCAATATTAACACTAGCCATGATGCCGGCTATGCAGTTGGTTTGTCTTTTACTTGCAATTTTAAACTTAAATCTTTAAACAAAGTGCTCATTTGTTTATACTTACAAAACATAACACATATACAGTATGATACAAAATTATATTCTACAGTAAAATTTGAAAAGAAAACATTAGGTTCAAAACATTTCCAGAGCAATAAAACATTTTCTGTCACACCATAATTCAAATATGAAAAAGCAGGGCAGATGTCTTAAATGTGCATACTGTTTCATTTTGAGTGTTGCAGTTGTGGTTAATTATTCTCCTTCTTTGCTAAGAGTATGTCCATGTAGAAAGTTTTACTATTGCACTTTACCTCAGAAGAATGAAAAGCAGATGAAAGTGCACAGTACATTATGAATGCTTAATGTCACCCACAAAGGTGTTTTAATTCTGTTAAAAATAAATTCACAACCCAGATGCTCACTGGAATAAAAAAAGATTATTTGAAATGAATAAAGTGAGGAAAACAAGAAAACCTATTTTTAGAAGAACATTCAAAACTGATTTTAAGCGCAATGAGCAGCCAGTATAAGGAAGCAGATAAAGTATGGATTTAGTATGTAGTGTAACAGTGCTACCTGCAGCAAACTTTAAAAAATTGAATAATTGAACTTTTCTTAAAGAAGCATAGTTTTCTTTAGGACAGACAGTTTTAGAAAATGTTACTTTGAAATATATTTGATATATTATGATATATACAGTATTATGGAATAATTTAGTTTTTTTTAACAGCTGGTAACCTGGTAGAAAAGGACCTGGTTAAACTTGTAGGTCAGCTGAATCTCAAAAAGTACAGTACATCAGACATTCACTATCTTTTAATGTCCATCATTTAGTTAAAACTTTAACACCAGAACAGCAAAAAGTCTCATGGGGGTTTCTGAACCACTTGTTTATAATAATGGTCTACTCATTAACTGATTTTGCTAAATAAATGCTATGTTAACAAGACAAGACAACCAAAGTAAATTAATATTGAAAGGAAATTGTAAAATGAATGATCAAAAACAGACAGTTGTGGTGTATGAAGGATACTAATGAAAATAATATTTGTTGCTTTTTGACAGCCTGGCATTTGCTTCACAACGGTTTGGGAAGAGGAACATGAGAAAACTCCCGTCCTTGATAGATTCGGTAACCAGAATTCCATTTTAGAGCCAGTGAGGTGTTGCACAGAAATGTCCCCATGGGCACCATGAGATTGAAAACCTTGACCTTTCATTCAACCCTGGCAGAGCGAGTCACAGCACATTGACTTGATGCATGAGTGGAAAAAACGCAAAGGAAGAAATTAAGTGAAAATTTTAGGGTAAGATAAATAGACTTTACAAGACAGCTAGTTAAGGTATATTGGGCTTTTCAATTAATTGAAATACAGAATAATTCGGTGTTGAAGAACTCTTAATAAAAAGGGCTTTTTCTAATGCTTAGTCTATTAATCTTCCATATTTCTTAGTGCTGCTGTATGGCCAGTATTAATCCAATCACACCATTAACAAATTACAAACTGCAGTTCTTTGGAGAATGTGCTATTTTATGACAACCAGTGGAAGATTTATGGCAGTGCCACAAAAGTCATTTCTATGCAATTTACATACAAGCAATTTCAGAGTTTTCAAAGCTTTCTGATAGTAATGTTTACCAATGGCACCACAGTCTCTAAGGTACTGTATACAAAACACGGTTCTGTATACAAAACACGGCAAAAGGTATACAAAACACAACAGGATTGCTAGCTGCATACCAATGTTTTAAAATGTTTTTTACAATACTGAAATACTATAAACAATTACATTTTAAAGGGTTACAGAAGTAATCTAAATAAACCTTTTAAAATGGCGACATTTTTTAAGGTCTGTAAAATATGTCTGTCTTACATGTTGTAATAATTGGCTCAAAAAAACCACAAGCCATCTTTTGTAAAAATTCTCAACCAGTCAAACACACAAAAATCCATAAACCATACCAATTTTTTATTTAACATATAGAATTAAAGTAGGCATTATCAAAGAACTTTCTTGGATATTTAAGCTATCAATACCAATCATCTTCACCCAGGACCCATGTGAGAAACCTTTTTAAATGCAGATTTGTCAGGTTTTCATAATGAAAAGTAGACAATCTGGAAAGGTTTTTTCAAGCAGCCTGTTTAAAATATATATATTGAGGAAATATTTGAAAGACTTCAAAGTATTTTCTAGTTCAAGATGACAATCTGTCAACCTAAAACTCTAAGGTTTGTGTGTCTAAAACTCTAAAGTTTCCCTGTGATTATTACAAGAAGAGTTCAGCAATTGGTATGGAATTGAACCTGCTAATGTTTTATATTGATGGACAATTTAAGTTTTCTGTAACATTTTTCATTTGACAGAATAAAATATTACATAGTTAAACAGCTTTAACATGAGATAGTATATTACTAGCAATGAGGTATTTCTCATACACAATGATATACAGTAGACCCATGCTTCTCTGTGGTCTATGAAATTTTGCCAGTGGTTTAATTTATATGTTTCCTGTGTTTGCTGGTTATATTTGGAGTATATTTTTTAATTTCCTTTATACAGGATATTTTTTGTTTTACAAACCTGTAGAAAAGATATTCCATACATAAAATATGGCATGGAATGCACTGCACTACTGTATATTTAACTGAAAAAGTCCACTTGAAATGAGAACCTCAGCTTCTATTTAATAAAAATTATTTAAGACCATAGCTCATATACTACCTCCTCTTATGGCACATTAGTTGACACAAACTGTTTTTAAAAAACAAAGTGTTTAATTTGTGTGTGTTCATCTCCAAAATTAATGTACTTTATATGTGTGAAACATAAGGAGGATATACAGTACACCAATCAAACATTTTCTGTACTGAATGAATGAAAGCCAAGAAGCAGCAAGATTAATTAACAGATGCAATGTTTATATCCTTATTTATACTTTATTGACAAAGAAATGAGCCAAGAAGGCAATGAATTGGGATAATGTGAAAGAAAGAGCAGTGATCATTGTCAGGCTCTTGGAGGATTACGATAATTGATGATTTCTGGGTTCTGCTCTGAGCGTACAACCATGACAGCTGTAGAAGTGGATCAAGTAGTCATAGTTAAGTTTGCCTTATATACATTTTTTCATTCACTGTTGGATACATACAAACACTACATCTCTTTGGTCTCATGAAATGAGAGCACATTTTTTATTTCCATCAGGGAAACTATTGAACTTGTGGTGACCTTACTGTACATATTCTATTTAAAAACCTTAAAAGAGATGCTGAAGACACTTTTCTTACTACACTACACAAGGCAACTCGTCAGATTGTCAAAATAAAAATGCAGTAGCTTAGAAAAAACTAAAGACATATACTGTATAATAAAACTGTGATAGATTCTGAAAGATATTGATACTAATATTAGATTTTGCATATCCTCTGCTGTTTATATTCAGTTTACTGCAGATAACACATACAGTATTTGTACATGTACCTCTTATAAGATTTCATCTTGTCCTCCTTAAAACCCCAAAGCACTAGAAACCTCAGAACTGACAGTTAATATTTTTTTAAGTAATAACATCATCCATATGCCATAACATCATTAATTTTTCAGAGTCTGATTTTCCAGACTAAAACATGTTAGCATTTCTGTACACGAAAAAAATAATTTTCACCTTAGATTAGCAAGGTATCACGTTAGAGAGGTGCTACAGAACTATAACTGCAAGTATATGAGAACACACTTCTGTAAAAAAAATATAAAGAAACCCAACTTTTTAGCTCCTGAAGTCACATGCAAAATGTGCTGGAAAGTGTCTTACAGAATATATTTGTGAAAGAGGTAAAGTGTATATCTTTAACTCTCATTTCTGTCAAACACTTTTCACTTTTAAATGTTTCAGTGCTAATCTACATACAAGTTTTTACCACTTTGAGTCTATGAACTTAAAAATGAAGTCAAGAGAAGTGAAAAATCTAAATGTTTAAGCAAAACTGAAATACATGATGCATCTACTTTGTAAATTAACTTTCTCAATATACACTTGCTGAACTCCATAAAGTTAATTTTCTACAAAGTTTGCTCATGGTGACAAATCAAATACAGTTAGTTAAAATCTAAATAATATCTGTGTCAAGAAAATAATTATATTAATATATATTAACTGTAATTATTAAATATGAATAATTTGATCTAATCACAGACATTTAATTTAAGTACCTTTATTCTAAACCTAATTTAGTAAATATACATGCATTAGAAATTAATGAATTTCCCAAAACTTGTACCAAATGCAGATTACAAAAAACATGGAAAATATGTTTGTATTTGTTTTCCAATTAAACCATTTCACAGTGAGAGACTTTTCAGATTAAATGTGTTGTGTTTCAGCTTTTGGTGGGTGCAACAGCAGACGCAGCAATCAATAACTCATCAACTACAACACTGAACAAAACAAACAGGCAATCATTTAAAAACACGCCTTAGAATAATCACACTCATGTGGGAAAGACAATCAAGAACTGGCACATGTCGGTTTAGGAAATTAAAAAACAACACAGAAAGGATGTACTAATCAATTTTCAGATGAGGTCTGTATAAAGAACAGAAAGAGGAGATGCTCTTGACATTCGCAATCTGCAAACTTTGTGGAATTCAGAATACTAGGACTAACAATTCACTTTTTCTGCTGCCAAGAAGTGTTTACACTAAAATTTTAAATCTAACAACATTGTACACAGTCAAAAATGCCCACACATTCAAGGCAAGAACTCGTTTTCCATTTTTCCAGAGAAATACAGGCCATACACAGAGAACGGTAGTGAAGGGATGTCAAACTGCAATGCACTCACTATTTGCAAATTACAAATCCAGTACTTGATGATGGCATTCTGTTGGTTAAAGAAGTCTCTAGAAAACTAACAATGGAACAAGTAAAGGTTCATTCAATGCTGAAAAGAGAGAAAAGAAACACAATGTTTCAGCTGTGGAGCCTTCTTTGGGGTGTGACCTTCTTTGAGAAATGTTGCGTTTCTTTTCTTCTTACTTGTTCCTTTGCAGCCTATGCATGCTGACGCAGCTACCTAATTGAACTAATCTAGAAAACTAAATTACAGTACTAGCCACTGGGTCTGTAAAAAGAGACAGGTGGCTATTATAATTGTTTTATTGGATCCTGGTTAAATTATATAATTATTGTTATGGTAGTGTACTGGTTGTAGCACAGATTCAAGCACAGAGCATTTCGTACAGTATATGCAAAAAGTACAAATAAGGAGTAAATGTTGAAATTGTGGTGATGTAATTAACGGAGTACCACAGGGGTCTGCATTAGGATTATTGAACTTTATACATTATATTATTGTTTAAACCTTAGGTTTCCCCTTAAGACCTTTTTGCACACAAATCAGCTAAAGCTATAAAACCAATACCCCAGTCAAGGGAAAATATAAATACTTTAGGTATTAATATTTAAAAGGCTTTCCTCACCTAACACTAGATACTGAGACACATTCTCAATGTATTCAATTTACAGGTATATCACATCAATATTTAATTAGATATTAAATTGTATCACTTCTAAAAAAACTACATACACAGTGTTTCGGTCCTACATCTGATTCCTTTTAAATGTTACCTCTGTTTGCAGTAAAATATGTAAATGTTTACATTTTTTTTCCTTTTTTCCTTTGATGTGTTTAAAACAGACAGTTCTTGCTTAAAATGGCAACTTTCTGATTTAATAAAGTAACATTTGCAAGACCTCATTATTACTATTTGTGGACGTAATAATATTGTCATGATGTGCAGAAGAAATGCCATCAAAATGATGTTTTAATGTTTTAGAAAGCTTTGGAGTATTAGTCCTGTTAGAAGGACAAAAGTAGTTAACTAACTATTAAAATAATGACATGCTGGTAGCTGTTTTGGCATTCCCTATATAGTTCTAAAACAATTCATCAGTATAAAAATCTATACTTTTATATTATTACAAGACTCTTCTATCTGCCTCACTCTGATTATCTGATGAATAAAGCTCTTCAGATGTGTCTTATGGAACGGTCCTTATCAGAGACCCATGGGTCTTGTGCTTGAAAATACATTTCTTTAATGTTTATGAAAGAAAAAAGATACAACAGGTATGACTGATGCAAAAATGTCCAGGAAGATCTTTAGCAACTACAGTTACATATTATAATTATTTTTAGATTAAAAAAACATGATTAAAGGTCAAGTAATATAAAATAATGTATATTGTATTTGCTTATATATGGGCAGGTATTTCAATTATATATATTTAGAAAATATTAAAAAGGACTCATGAATCTAGTCATTGACAAAGCGGTTAATTTGACCCTAAGGCATATCATAATGAGCAATTGTAAACTGCTTTCCTGATCTTTTAACTCATTTAAAGTCAGTTACTTATTAATGGTCTTACAAGTGGAGCCTGCTTCATGCAATTATGGCATTCAGCCATTTTGCTGTGGCAAAGACTTTTTTATTTATTACATTCATTAGCCTAATTTGTAACTTTCAGGCAGTTTATGCCAGGAAAAAGTCCAGTTATGCAACAAAGATTGATCATTTAAATCATTTGAGGTTAGAGAGGAGAAAGTATTGTAGCGCTCTTGGGTTCACGTGGGTATGCGTCCTCACCGCTGCCGTCTCAGGTCGGCCCCCCCATCGCTGGGGACTCAAACCCGGGTGTCCGGCGTCACTCAACAGGGACCCAGCCAGTTGAGCTAAAAGGAAATCTCCCATCAGACAGATGGCTGCGGTCCCTGCTATCCACAGGGAAGGGCGGTGATGTCATCGCGCTGGTAGGCCAGCTCGAACAACCTGCAATGGTGGCCTTATGTGTTACAGTATCCATTGTTACTTTACTTAACACAGAAAGGTATCGTATAGTATCTAAAGGTATTTGTTTTCCATTATCCATTATCATTACTTCTATCCTTACATTTTGAGTCTTGTTACATACTATTTCTTACACAGTTATAGGATGGTACAGTGTTTAGCATGGGTACTGGGATGCTATCTGTTTGGAGTTTGTTCTTCCTTTGTAGGTTTTATCTCACAGTGCAAAAACATACTATTAAGTTAATTGGTTTCTGGGAAAAGTGGCCTTAGGTGTGAGCTTGCATGGCCTTGTGTCCTGCCTTGCTCCTGTTGTTTGCCAGGATAGGCTCCAGCTCCTCTGCTTCTCTGAACTTGAAGAAGTGGTTATATTTGTGCCCCATTGTACAGTATTTAGATACCAGTGATTACATTCATTACACTACATTTATTTTATGTGAAATTTTGGCTACAATGCTTGTCCTTGTATTACTTGAAAGTGAATATACTTAATGGTTTGTACATTTATATTTTGGAAAAGGGGGCTTCCAATTCGCTAGTTTTGCAAAATGATTGCCTTCATTTTCTCCAAACCATTTAAGTCTATAATGCTTGGAAATCTTGTTCCTTTGTTGGTAACATGTATTGCTAATTTCAGTTTTACATTTCAGACTTAGCATGAGGCATATAAACTGACTTTCTGAATGAGCATAACATTATTTATTTAAAGAATACAGAATAATCAATAATCAAAAAATAAATACAGTAAAAGAAAAAAAGGAAATAAAATACCATTTGTAGAATGAAAGCCTTTGCAATAGTTTCAACTTATACACACAGCAAATGGCTCTCACTTGAAGATTATGTTTAAGGAAAATAAACATATGTGACGTATAGACCTTTTGAGACATCATTGGAAAACTGATCCATTTCTTTGATGGCTTCTTTGGGAACTGAAAATGTCTACTGAATGATGTAAGTAATGGCTTTCTACAATCTCAGGATATTTCATATGTTTTCTAGACAAAGTGCTTAAAAGAAAATGGTAAGCTATTGAGTTATCAGAAAGTCAAGTGAACACCAAAAACAAATCTTTCCGTATTAAGTAAAAGGCAGGTTAATAGAAGACATACAGATTTATCTTTCACCCTTGGAGTTTTCTTTGTAAGTACTGTAAAACATTTTTCCAGAAAGTTATTGACACAGCTGTTAAAGCATGTCAGCATTTACCGTTCCACAAATGCATCATTTGCAGACATGCTTTTTTATATTCAACAAGAGCTAGCAAAAAGAATGAGCAAAAGAGATGTTATTATTTAGCTGAAAGAAGCACAGGATATTCTATAAATAACAGAGCTAATGCAAATAATGTTGATGGTGCTCTTTTTAAAAACACAAACCTTTTTAAAAAATAGCAAAGTATATTAAACATAATTAAATAAATACAACCGTCTTAAGAAAGATCAACTTAAATAAAAGCAAGAAGTAGTTTTAGGAGTAGAAATACATATGTCTAATGTTGGAAAAAATATCTCAGTGAAGCCTTGCTTAATCACTACATAAGCAACATAAGCAGCTATTATAGCAAGACAACACTTTTCTCAGTTCTGACAGTTTCCTGAACACGTTTTTAAATTGCTTTTCCTCTGGGGAAATTATTTCTGTACGCAGACTTCCAGTTACTTACACACACACAATCTTCTAATTTTGCTGGAGGTTCTGTTACAGTTAATTTTGAGTGTTCTTCTAAAACGTGTAGCTTCAGATCAACAGTATCAGAACTTACAGAAATGCCCTGAAAATATGTCACCTTTAGGTTTTTCATTAGCACTGACATCTGTGGGAAAAGCTGCCAGTGATTACATTGGTATTCATGCATATGTTTTTGTGTTCATCATTTACTGTTGTTTTCTTAGGGAATCAAATATACCTTTAAATAAAATCTGCCAACAGGCATGTTTCTTTACTTCTCTGTCCCTGTATGAGAATGAATTGTGTTATCTGTAGATCACATGAGGGTGTTTCAGTGAATAAAGTTTCAGGATGTCTCAGACATATCTCTTTATTTTATTTATCTTATGAGCTCTTTATGCTTTAATAAAGAAAGTGTAATAAGAAGTAATAAAAACAGTCTGAGTTGTTGTGTCAACGTATCATCTTACTGCAAGGTAATGCCAGCCCATGCACTACCAACCACAAGACTGTTTGTGGCATCATGAGTTCAGGTTATGAGCGAGGTCATGAACCACCCATCTCAAAGCCCTGATGTGAACCTTGAGGGATGAAGACACTCACTTAAAATGCAGGCTGAGCTCTACAATATAAACACTGACCATTTCACTAGCTGCTTGTGACCTGGGCTCCCAAGGTGGTGACCTAAAGCTGCCTGAGTACTGTTGGGGTAAGGACTGAATGAATGAGCCAGGGCTGTCTTGGGGACTTTCTTAGCTTGCATTGTGGAGCTTGCAAGCATTTCAAATGGCTTCTTCTGGCTTTGGAAGTTGGTGGGTTGGAAGAGAGAACCCATGTTATAATGGTAAAGGACACCTTGATAAAAGACCAAGACTAGCGGTATTATTTGATATGTTTTCCACTTGTAAGTCATGTCGTTTTTTTTGCTTTTTGCAAAACTTGCAATAGTTTATATTGCTTGTTACACCTAAAACAGCACCAAGTAAGGTAATAATTCATAACCGATCAAATTTCTGACGGCGCAACTATATTGAGACAGCAGGTGATACAATGTTTCCCAGGCTACCTTGATAAAATCCACCTCAGTAACACATAAACTGAAGAAGTGAATGTACTCAATATGCAGCAGAGATATCCTTCAATGTTCAGTCCCTGTGCAAACACCTTATGGTGAGCTGAATTTAACATGAGTGTAAGAATAACAAAATAATTTGACATTTATGCCAACAGAGAACTAACTTGATTGATATTCACACAGGACATTCACACAGCTTAATTGGGCATCCCCTAATAGATAGTGGTGTCAGCAAAATTGGCATCTGAAGAATTTCCAGCTGAAATTAGAAGCTAACATAACATTTTATAACAGATTGAGCCGTCTGTCAACCTCTTTGTAGAAAAGGGAATCTCAACATCCACTGTAATGTCCAGAGGTCCAGTCTGACTTTTCTTTACCTTGGAAGGCCAGCCTCTCATTAAGCTTAGTAAAGAGCTCTGCTAACTCTTGTCACTTACTGTAGCTTCAGCACTGCTATTGTTCATTAGAACAACCTCATAAATCTGAAGAAATAACTTACATAAAGCAAAGCAGAAAAAAATGTTCTGATAAGTAAAAAGACAATGAAATTGTCATATCATCTAATTTCTGACACTCTATTAAATATAGACTCACAATAAAGACAGGGATCTAACCTATTTCCTCTAAAACTGAACAAAAGCATAAAAACATGACATGCAGAGAATTGTTTGATTCTTGTGGATGTATCAGATTAGAAAGGCTTACGTGCTTTTTAGCCATTTTTGGGGCTGTGCTGTCTTTCTGCATCACTTTTGAGTTAACCTCAGGCCTCCTCAGGCTTTTTTTGGATGGTGGATGAAACCTAGATTTTTTTCAATCTCCAGAATCTTTTTTTCCCTGTCTTGGTATGTATAGTAAGTCTTAGTAAGTATTCAGTTGGAACATCTAAGAATATTAAAGCTCAGTGATTCCATCATGCATGGCCTGAGGTTTGAAAATTACAGAACATCTTTCTGATGTGTGTGCAAGAGATGTGCAGTATTTGTCTAAAATACATGGTGCATAAATATAAATAGATACAAGACTATAAAGAATGTGAACATAAATATCTCTTACTACTACTTAAAATTAATACTTAATTATATTAATTCTTAGAATTCTTAATTATCTTAAATAGAGCTCATCTGCATGACATACCTAACTTTGAGCAGTGAAATGAGCGTCTATTTTTAATCTAACAAGGAACAGAATTCAGGGTTATAGTGGAATTTAATGCCTGTTGAGACAAATCTGCTTTCTGTAGAGCTAATTATGAAACTTTCTATAATTCAGATGAGGTTCTTATTCTTAAAAGCCAACATAATACCTTAATGTTCTTCCTTGTTAGATATAAGTTAATTAGCTTGATCCCATCATTAATTCCCAAACTTCATAGCAATTGTAAGCATTTACAACATACCATAAGCCCGTAAGATGTTGTAAGATATTGCAACAAAATTTGTGAATTGTGGAGAAAAAAAGCACTCAGAGTGCTGACACATAACATGCAAAAATAAATCAGGACATATTATTTAAGGAAGCTGGAGTATTCAAACAATTTGCTCAAGAGTATTCAGCTCTTTGGTTTAATAGAGTAACATAAACAGAAATTTCAATTTGTGTATTTTGTAAGTTAGCAATAGCTATAGAGGCTACTGTAGAAAACCAATCTTAAGGCTTGTCAGGTCTTTCGTTTAGAATGATACAGTTGAGAATGGCTAAACCTCAGTTGGACACCGACAAACCCTGTTCTGCTAAAATTGGTTCTAGTAAAGGCCATTAAGATTCCTGACTCGCAATAAATCTAATCATATGCAGAGAAATAGCAATGCAGATCAGAATACATATTGCAGCTCAGGCATGTAACCATGAGGCATCTCAAAGGACAAAAGTGGAAGTTAAGACTAAACAAGCTGAATATTCAGATAATTTTGAGAAACAGTAAATATCTTTGAAATTTCCCATGTTATAAAACATGCAATATGCTAGCACCATGCCATGCAAACAGCACAATGGAAGGGTTAACAGTGATAAATAATTTCGCACTGAGGTGTTTTTCTGCTCTCTATGAATGGCACACCACAGTTAGCCATGCAAGCCACCTGTTTAGATGGAAAGAATCAAGCACACACGGTATCAAAGATGCAGTTTTATTTGAACGATTAGCAAGCTTTTGGGTAGAAAAAGATTAAATTTGTTCGAGATAAGTGGGAAAATCCTATAAAGAAGGAGCAGAAATGAATTCCATTGATTCTATCCCTTCAGTGGTTCAGCCATTGAAATGGAACTGATTAGTTTCTTCTGAAAAGGGTAAAAAAAAGTTCTTGAGAGGTTTCAATTTATTTTTGGTCAACTTCACACAGTATGTTTGTAACATATTGCTTAGAGATTTTCAGAATGTATATCATGAAAGTGAAATTAGCTGCATTTCTAAGCGAGGTTTACTACTTTTCCTTCTCACCTATGTATTATTTAAATTAACTAACCATGTAGAGAGCTATTATTTCCCCTCAATCATCTTAAGTAGCTGTAGATAGCTTTAAAGGGTTTTGCTGTCAATTGTAATGGAGTCATTGTAGTCAGAATGTTATTTTATTCAGTATTGTGACAAAAAGAAATGGAAATTAATACAGCGTATATATTACTGTCTGCACTGAAGATCTGCAATAAAGAAATGCCTTATATTCTTTCTCTCTTTTGTCATGCTTTCTAAGAGAATGATATATTGGAATGTGTAGCAATAACTCCCCATTTATCATTTAATTAGCAAGCATGTGCTAGGATATTATCACTAAATTGTTTTTTAATCGCATCATCAAATTGGAAATGCAGGAAAAAAATATTATTAAATATATATTGAAAGTATAATCAAAATGTGCTTATGGTGTCCCAGCACAAGCCTGTCAGAAGAAAGAAAAAGATAATATAGTCCACATTCTAATACAGTATCAAAAATTAAATGCTTAACAATACTTTAGTTAGTCAAGACTAAATCCAAGTCCAGAAGGCCACCTAGACTTGTCAGATTAAATTAATGGGGTAAACCACTGAATAAACCAATAATGTCCAGCTTCATATTTTGTCAAGCAAGATTCTATCAGAAAAGAGAAGTAATGCAACACTAATCTTCATAGTTTATGAAAGTAGCTAGGGACCAAAGTGGAAACATCTACCCTTCTCATGGCTAAGGGATGTTGGACAAAAATCTGACTTCCCTCATCGAGATCCTGTCCTGTTCACAAGTATGGCTATGGATGACAGGATGACATAAGACCAAAGAATTCCAAGGGCTCACATGCTCTCAAATTACTATTGTTGATCTTTTGCACCTCTTCTATGTAAGGGGTATCGTATCATTTAGTTAGCAATCATGCTAATGCTAAGACACAAAGCTCATAAACTCCTAATATACAAGTAATGTTATCAGGTGCTGATTTTTTTTAAATCTTAGAACACCAGAGAGGGTGAGAGGTAAGAGAAGAAAATGCAGTCTATCATTCAATCAATCACCTATCATTTATCAGCAGCACATTTCAGGTTTCTGCACATTAAAGGAAGGAATATGTGGATGAAAGAAGTCAAGCTGCTCATTATAACAACTTAAGAGTAAGACTTGAGTCTTTCAAAGGAAAAAAATCTTCAGTTCTTCAGTTTTGATCCTGTAACCAACAGGGGTTGTAACCTTAAACAAGGTATTTCCCCAGAAATGCTCTGGGGTGGCGCAGTGATACAGTTGTTTAACCCAGAGTCCCTGGGTTGAATTCTGGACCTGGAGTGCCATCCGCATAGAGTTTAGGTTTTCTTCCTGTATTTGCACAGGTTTCCTCTGCATCTTATCACAGTCCAAAACACACTTGCAAGTTGATTTATCTCTGTGAGTGAGTGTATGCGTGTCTGCTGTGAGACAGACTGGCATCCCATCCAGGGTGTACCCTTTCTTACACTCGTTGCTTGCAGGAACAGCCTCCGGTTCCCTGGAGACCCAGAATTGGAAGACACAGTTAGAAAATAGATGGAAAAATGCTGTAATTAATGCCCTGCTGTAGAGGTCAGCACTGTTCAGATAATAAATTTAAACAAGAATTTGTTCTGAATTGACTTGTATTTTTAGGAGTATAAAGTTTCTGTCTTTTCATGGAGAGTCTTGAGTGATAAAAGCCTAGAGAGCAGAATTGTCAGGTTAAGAGGTTGTGTTTATTTGCTTGAGAGTACGAGATGACCTTTAAACTAGCTCCCTGTGTCCATTTCAGATTACAGAGACACCTCAGGAATACAAAATTTGCAACAGCAGTTGAAATATCAACAAAGGCTTGCCTCACCTAAAGCTGCCCTTTAAAAGGAAAATGTCATATCCTCTGAAAGATTCAGCGAGAGGGTAAATCAGGGATTTGGTTCAATCTTTTCCATCAGTAATCTGTGGGTGATTCTGTATGTTAATGAACTGATTCCCTGTCTCATTGCATCTGGCAATTTTACGACATTCACCTGAAGAATACACGAATATGATACAGTGGAGTTATAGACTAAAGCACACCATTTGCTACGACATTTTTTCTTCAATATCATTGAAATAGAAGGCAAATGATCTATATAGTACTTTGCCTTACCAAACGTATCCAGAGAACAAATGATGTACAGAAAGAATGGAGGTGGTGACTGTATCGATCATATTCTTCTCTCACACTGATGATTCTCTGGGTATCTTGGGATCACTGAACAGATAACCACCCATCTACCCTTTGAAACATAGGGCTGTAAGGCAAATGCCTTCATGTCATTAATTCCACTTAAATCAGTACATTACAATCCAAGATTGTTAAATTTCTGTGTGACTGTATTGGAAAATAAATATTAAAATATGAACCTGTACTAAAGGACCAGCAGTAAAGTTCTCCTCAGCTAGAAAAATGTTTTAAACATCATCGGGACATAAGAAAACATCAGGGGAGATGCGATATTTTTACAAAATGTGCCAGTATGAGAGGAGACGGATTGATTGGAGATCTGAGCACATTTCAAAAGAAGAGCAGGTATGACAAGGCAATGAATCATAGGCCAAATCAGGGGGCTTCTTTAGATCACTAGAGAGTTTTACTTTGAGCATCCTTTCCTGACAGCTGCATAGCACAGGGTCTGCAAGAGAAGTTCCTCCTTTCCCCTCCAATCAAAATTGTACAAGGATAGCACAAACACATTCCCCCTGTGAAATCAGAAAATGTGTGATGCCTAGACAGCAGCAGTAAAATAAAGTTTTCTGCAAATACTGTATGTGGATTGTGTTCACAGCCACAGATACCATAAAAAGGGGGTTCCTTTAAAGTTCTAAAAACATTATTTTAATCTCCTGTATGAAGTTAATTTTACAATACCATCTTTAGGCAATTATGAGCTATAAAACGATATTGTTTATACCTCATCCACACTAGCATTCCATATTTCTGGAAAATAAAGGAGGCATACAGATATATTTCTAAAACAACAGGCATGCAAATATACTTCTTTGCTGGGCAACCACTCAAAAGTGTCCTTCATTAACATATTTGGTTGAAATATCACACACAGCTGCACAGAACTATGAAAATAATAATGCAAACAGGACTGAAGAATGTCTTAGTTTCTTCTGTTTTTAGCTGCCTTTGTTCATAAGTGCTACCTCTTCAAATAACACCTATGAATAGAATTTACATTATTAATAACTTATTCTTAAAGCACACTGCCATCTTTCCATATGAGATAACATATGGTTTGTAGAAGCATTCAAGTATAATTCTAACACATTTTAATTTTTTTAATTACTAAACAGAAGCTATGTTGAATTTGTATGTATAACTTCCTGACAGAAGGAAGTCTTGGTTTAATTCCAGGAAAAATACATTGGATGTTAAAACAATGATGCAATATTTAATATACAGTTAAGTATACTGTGACAGCATGCCGGAATAATGGAAATTATTTTAGGAAATTTTTACATATGGAAGAATAAATTTCCACTTTGAATTCCACTTAAATTTCTCAACCCTTCCTACAGTATGTAACATCATAGCAAAGGATTAAACCTCTGTTGTACCGTGCCATGTTCAGTTTTACACTAGAAAAGAAGAATGTTGATGTTTGGACACTTCATGTTCCTGATCCATTTTGAGCTGTACTGATTCATTAGTGTAACCTCTCGAAACTGTTGCTGTTCAAAAGACTGCATGAATATCAATAAAAACATGGAACACTGTCCCTTTTTAAGATCTAAGGCTTCTAGTGAGTGGTACTTGTTCAATTTAATTAACATTTATTGACTCACTTAAAAATAAAGAATACTCTTGAATTTTCTAGACACGTGTACAAGAGGGCACAGTGGTGCAGTAATTTGTGCTGCTGCCTTCTGTATGGGTTCCCTGTGCAAAGAAAACCCACATGGGGTTTTCTTTGTGTGCTCCTCTTTCCTTTTGCTTCCCAAAGGCATTCGTGTGTGTACACACCCTGCCAGGCTTAAATCACGCTTTGTGCTCAGTGCTTTCAGGATTGGCTCCGGGTTTTAGTTACTCTCACCCGGAATATGTGGCTTTTAGATAATTGAGGAATGGAAGAAATTAAAGCAATTTAAAGTGGAGGCTGTTGGTATATGAAAGTATCAATTCAGTTCTGTAAATTACATTTTAACATCTCTAACATCTGGAAGGCAAAAGGCTACCTCAAAAATTGAAGTCCTCTTATATATATACATGGCGTATATTTTATATCTGTTATCTTGGGCATTGTTTATGAAATTCAAATCCAACACAGAAAACACTGTAATAAAAAATCAAATAACTTTTGTGATCTTTAAACAGCAATTATGTAAATGCTAAAAAAAAACTAAGGAAAGCCATGTACCCCTGGTGTTAATTTATGAAATAGCCAGAAAACTCTCAGTAAGCACGAATAAACAGTGGGCGGAAATATGGCAATCACTGAAGGAATACAAGTTACCAGTCACCTCCATATTCTCACCTTAAGAAAGTGAGACACCTCAATAGAAAAGATTTATAACAACACAGCATGCAGCTCTAATCATACACTTCTGAACATATTGTTATTACTGAGGCAGGGAAAGGGAACCCAAATTCTATTGACAGCAAGACCAAAACAAAATGAAAAATTCCTCTAAATACACACAACTATCTAGCTACTCAGTAGGCCTTCAGCTATCTCTTTAATTAGTAAGCAATCAGTGCAGCCAGAGGAAGGGTTGAGCACTGCGAGATCTGAGACAAATTAAAGCCAAAAGCCATTTGTTTTATATAACTGTCACAGAAGATATGCTTTGCTTTTCATGAAAGGTTACGTTAATTTGTATTCTTTCAATCTGGCGAGTTTTTTATTGTCCAAATGTGCAAGGTGTAGTAGAATGATTCGATATTGTACCATACAATACTTCAATTATTAATTGTAGTTCATTGCCAGGATTAGTTCTTTTTTTAACTGAGAATGAGATTGGATAAGCAACTATAGTACACAGTTGAAAAACAACAAAATGTCTCTTTTAAGGTTCTGAGTCTTGAATGATCTACTGTATATATAATACTTATTTCATTGAAGTTTATTAGTTGGGCACGTGTGTCATCACTGGAGTTGCTGTATTTTCCTATAAACTATTGCTTTAATATAAACAAAATATTTTATGTATGTTTAAAATATACAGTATGCATGTAACCTGTTTTCTTTGATGTCTGAATCAATTATACAGTGAGTAAAACATACTTCAACAGTATAGTTTTAAAACACTGATTAAGCTACTTTTAATCAAAGTTAGAATTATTATTTTTTTCAAAGCTTTCATCACATATATGATCTGTAAATAAATATTCACTGTTGTCTGAAAAAGCATGGAGTTTCAACAGTTATCTCTCAGATCACACTGTTTGTTTTCCAATCCTGAAGGCTGGCTAATTCTGCTTTCAACAGATTTCACAAACCCTCAAGAGATACACATTCTCTGCTTCATGTATTACAAATATATTTAGTTTCTGAAGACATTTTTTTTTCCAATGGTGAGCCATGAAAAGTAATTTTGTATAACAGCCTAGCATGTTGAAAAGTGTTAAACTGACACATAGATTTTATGGCTTGATAACATTGCTATGTGATTTTGATTTGGCTTCAGTTCAGTTTTTTGTTATGTGGTTCCAGTTACAGATTAGCCGTGAAAGGAAGCAATGTAGAAGTAATGTTAAATAACTAAGTCATTTCTGGCAGTGGTAGAAGAAACAGATTGTGCTGGGAAACATCTCACTGCAGTAAGTTTTTAGTAGCTTTGTTGTTATGAGTTACTGTATATAAACGGACTTTAATGCTACTCCACTACTTACAGCAGCCATATCGCCCTGCAACTCACAACTAGCAACCCACTGAAGCTAAGCAGGTGTGAGCCTGGTCAGTACCTGGATGGGAGACCTCCTGGGAAAAACTAAGGTCCTTGCTGGAAGAGGTGGTAGTGGGGCCAACAGGGGGTGCTCACCCTGCGGTCCATGTGGGTCCTAATGCCCCAGTATCTTTATGTGAAACATAAAACCGAGCTCCTGACTCTCTGTGGTCATTTAAAATCCCAGGGTGTTTCTCGAAAAGAGTAAGGGTGTAATCCTGGCGTCCTGGCCAAATTTCCCATCGGCCCTTACCTCCTAATAATCCCCATCTATGAATTGGCTTCATTACTCTGCTCTCCTCCCCACTGATAGCTGATGTGTGGTGAGCGTTCTGGCACACTATGGCTGGTGGTGGAGGGGAGTCCCCATTACCTGTAAAGCACTTTGAGTGGAGCGTCCAGCCCTATATAAGTGTAAGCAATTATTCTTATTATTACATTATAAACTACGTTGTTTCGAAGCAAAAGGAAAGTATAACTGAAATCTTCTGGATCATTTTCTGAAAATCTATCATTCTCGATTGCGATTCCGACTAGTCAGAATTCAACAAAATTAATTTTCTATAGGAGATTTATCTCATCATCTCTAGCCTGCAAATTGTGTTCAGTTTCACCCTTCAACATTGTATGTGTAGATCCACAGTATTAAAACCCATTACAGTTTCAAGCCCCAACGCTTGCATTTTGTTGTAACCTCCCAATGAAAAGCATCAGAAACTCTCATCATTGGCTACACTAGCTACAATGCCAACACTTCAGTTCCATACATTTTTACGCAATTCCCTTTCTTCAGAAATAGTGTTAAATACTGAAAAAAAACATTGTTTTCTTCTGTGGAGTGAATCCGAAAGTATTGTACATGCAGCTGCAGCACTGACAATTTTCTTTCGCTGCACATTTCCAACTGATGTTCAAGCACAAAGGAACGTGTGTTGCTTCTGCTGATTTCTGCATGCATCTGCTGTGATTTGACATCTGCTCAAAAAAGGAGGGAGGGAGAAATCAAAGAACATTTGCAAGACAGATGTAAAGGGGGTGAAGAAGAAAAAACTCGAGGGGAAAACTAAACACCAAAGTACCAGGTGAATGCATGCTTATAACTAAATCCCAGAAGTATTACAGACAAAATGCAAGAAATAGAAGCTACTGCACTAGCATGTGATTATTATATAATGAGAATCATAGAAACTAACAATAAGCAATGGTACTGAATACAACATTTATGGATACACAACATTACTAAGTGATGGAAGGGTAGCATTATACATCAAAAACAAGCACAGAATCATAATGTACAGTAAATTAATTAAGAGTTTCAGAATCCTTATGGGACAGAAGCAGAAAAAAAAACATTCAAATGGGTACTATATGTAACAGACCACCAAATTACAGATACTAAATATAATGCAGTCTTATATCTTAAACTCAGGGATGTATATGTATAAAAAAGAAAAAGTAATCAGATTTTCATTTTCCTATTATAGATTTGGACAAAGCAAAGACCTCAAGCAACTGATAGTGGATATGGTTAAGGACCGTTTTCTTGGCTCGTCTGAACACAAAGGAAAGGGAATACAGTATCTGTATTGATCAAATTTTTTCAAACACTCAAGTGAGAAAAACAGATTATAGAAACATCAGGGAACTGTCATCTTAATATAATATGAGTTGGACTATATTTAGAAAGTGTACAAGTAGAGTCCAAAACAAAGGTTTCCAATTTCAGGAAAAGAGACTCTTAGTGATTTCAGAGATATTAATGAGACATATTTACAGACGATGATGACAGGAAATGGATAATATATTAAATGAACATTGTACTAGCATATTTACCAAGGAAAAAACTGACATGATTCAGGATGAGCAAAGACAAAGTTATACTGTACTGTATTCAAGAGACACAAATTTGATCTATTTAAAATATGAACATATACAAATATAGACTTTTTCACAAAGGCTTGTGGAACAAGCAACCCGAGCCATGTCATTGATTTCAATCCGTGGAGAAATTGCATTTTTAAGTTTAGGATTCCTTAACAATGCTGATTATTTTGATCCTTCTAGTGTGGTTTATTACGTTATCATCCGTTTTGATAAGGACATTGATTATCCCAAACAATGTCAATTGTTGAATTCCAGCTTGAACAAAAAATAAACAAAATGTTCATTTTTAGTCAGATCAGTGAATTTTTCTGTAGCTAGATGAGGAGACTTACTAGCCATGTGCAGTTAGGTATTAGAAAGATAGAATACCTAGGGTAGCATCAGTTTCATTTTACTAAAACAGCTTCAAAAGTAGCTCTAAAGAGCAGCTAGGCACTTTTTCAAGTTCTTTGGGACTTTTATAGCTATAGTGAGCCACAGGATCAGAGATATTATTTCCAAAATATGTTGTTATTTTGGACTATGCTCATGGTGAGTGGTTGTGATTTTCTATTAAATTAATATAATGTCATTAAAATATCAACAAGGTAAGTGTTAATAACTAATTTGATATCTACATATTCTTAAACTAATAAAAAAATATATTTCATGAAGATTGGTTCACTTAATAGGATTTTATTGTAATGAAAATGTGTCCTTATATGGAGAGACCCACGGCAAGAACAGTGGCATATGTGATAAAAGGCAAAAATGCTTTTCAGAAGTTACTAAACAAAGAATGTCTCCTTTTGCCAAAACATATCATGTCTGCCTGGAAAGCACAAGGTTATGAGATCTAATGCTGGCAGGCACTGGAAAAAATCAAAAGCCTCACTGTTTCCTTGACCTAACACATAGTATAAAGTGCAAGAGATGAGCAACAACCGATGCACTGCCTCACTCCACAGTGGATTGCACAGAGAAGACTAATTCATGGTGAATAACATTGTGTCAGATGTATATACATAACCCCCTGCTTCTGAAGCACTGTGTGGACGAGATATTCCGTTCAGGGATTCTTAAGTGAGATCTCAAGAGCCTGGCTTGACACATTTCATAATTAGCTTAGCGCTAAACCACGGATGCTACAAGTACTGTAGAAAAATAAGCAGGATTTTCAATATCCATATAAGATTTCCCTGGGTACTGAAGTGTTTTGCTGAATCTCAATGGATCAGCATCACTGTTTGTTTTAATCCTTTTGACATGTAAGAAAAAAAATACTTGCATTAGCAAAATTCAGCATTCACAGTTCTTCTAAGCAAAGTAAGAAGTTTAATTTTAAATGCATTCAGTATATACATAGGTAAACACACAGATGTTGAGAAAGAGATGTATGAAACTGATATAATGCAATATGTTTAAGACTGCAAGACAATATTTCAGCATGTTTTTTCCCTGAATTCATTTCCATAAAATGGCACAGTAGTTTTCATGACAAAATACAATTACAATACTGCGGCATCTTACACAGAACCTTTTTTAATTAGAAACTTTATTTTCAGCTTTAATCAAATGTTTTGCTGACACTTCATGATCTAAGCTATCCAATTACCCAATGGCTGAAGCCTAAATGGCAAAATTAAGCATAGAAAAATTAATTGTTACATAAATATATTTGCTGTAGCTTTTATCTCATTACAATTTGCTTCAATGACACATTTCCAGTAACTTAAATTTCTCATATATACTAAAATACAAATGTATCTAGTTTTATTGTTTTACACTGGGAGGCAAGTCTCAGCCTGAATTTTAATTTCTGGCTGTCCCATTCAAGACAGCAGCCATATCACCCTGCAAATCACAACTGGCAGCCCACTGAGGCTAAGCAGGTGTGAGCCTGGTCAGTACCTGGATAGCAGACCTCCTTGGAAAAACTAAGGTTGCTGCTGGAAGAGGTGTTAGTGGGGCCAGCAGGGGGCGCTCACCCTGCAGTCCATGTGGGTTCTAATGCCCCAGCATAGTGACGGGGACACTATACTGTAATCAGGCGGCGTCCTTCAGATGAGACATAAAACTGAGGTCCTGAGTCTCTGTGGTCATTAAAAATCCCAGGCCATTTCTTGAAAAGAGTAGGGATGTAATCCTGGTGTCCTGGCCAAATTTCCCATTGGCCCTTATCGATAATGGTCTCCTAATAATCCCCATCTATGAATTGGCTTCATTACTCTGCTCTCTTCCCCACTAATAGCTGATGTGTGGTGAGCGTTCTGGCGCACTATGGCTGCCATCACATAATCCAGGTGGATGCTGCACATTAGTGGTTGTGGTGGTGGAGGGGAGTCCCCATTACCTGTAAAGCGCTTTGAGTGGAGTGTCCAGAAAGTGCTATATAAGTGAAAGCAATTATTATTATTATTATTATTATTATTATTATTATTATTATTATTATTATTAAGACCTCTTCAAAGATAGATATCTGGAAGATAGATAATTCCAGGTTTGAAATTTTGTAAAAAGTAAAAAAATAATAATTAGAGGTGAAGGAAAAGACAGGAAAATACATTTACTATCCAGACAAGGTGTGATCACGTTTAACTATTGAGAAATACAGAAATACAGAAATACAGGTAGAGAAACTCTGTACTTCACACACATAACCCACAGCTTTATTTAAAATTTTATTTTATTTTACAATAATAACCAAAACCATTGTACTTAGTATGAAAAAAGTTATGTCTACAAACATGACACTTATGACGAATATTTTAAAAAACAAACATAAAAATAATAATCATATTACTATTATGTATTATGTACTATAATTATATTAAATATGAAGGCAGCACTATGTTGTTGTGCTGTTTTAAATACTCCATTACAGAGTATGCAGATTTCTAATCATTTTAAACATTATTTTATATAGAAACAAGTAAAGGTTTGCGTTTCGGCTGTGGAACTTTCTCAAAGAATGCCACACCCAAAGAAGGCTCCACAGCCGAAACGTCATGTTTTTCTTTTCTTTTCAGCATGGAATAAACCTTTACTTGTTCTTCTGCAGCCTACACATGGTGGTGCAACTACATACTTTAAATTATTTTATAAAGCATTTGATATTGCAATCATTTCAAAGCTCTTCACAATAAATCAAAAGAAAAAAGAACACAATAAAATTAAACCATATTAAAAAATGCAAAGCCAATAAAATGTAAAATATAGAATATTTATATAGTCTCTGTAAAAAAGTATGTTTTGGAGCTAGTTCTCAAAATGGCTGAGTCCCTGATTTCTTTTGGGATGGTGTTTTAGAGCTTTGGGGCACAACAACAAAAGGCCCTGTCACCCAGCAAGTGTAGGGAGACAAAATTGTGTGATTCTAAATATGATACTAGCACAGCAACTATTAATAATGCATCACACCAACAAGAACAACAAGAACAGAGGCCAGATGTCAGACAGCTAAAGCAAACACAGGCAATCTATTCAAACTGGATAATATACTTATAAAACTACAGTGTCCTGTAAGTTGAACACAGTCTTACTGGAATTTATGCCTTTGCTTTATTGCTGTGTGGTAAAATATGCTTACACCACTAATGTGGTGTGAGTCTTGAGAACAATCAGGCTTCCTAAAATAGTAGAACATACAATTTATGTGAGAAGTCTAAATAGAGATTTTTCTTTTCAGTTAGAACAAAGAAAATGGTGGTAGGAAAAAATCAAAAAGAAGATGTAATAGTGTCACATACAGTAGTTTAATAAAGAATTAACAGCACTCTGAGTATTACTGAATAAATTAAAGAAGTGCAATTTCTGTTCTGTCCTTTTTTATGTTAAATGGATGCAAATCTCTAATGAACACTGAAGAGCATACAAATAACACCTGCATATACAGTATCATGCACTTCCTCTGTTATTCTGATGGCATTCTAGCAGTAAACGCTGTTGGTCAGATGATCACTAAGAGCAGAAAAGACATATTGATTTCTCACTGCATTGCCAAATGATTTGAAGTGTTACCTTTAGAACCAACACAGTGTTGGGCTAACATCATCATAACTCAAATTGGGATTGCGTCAAAGTAAGCAAATTTGTGATCACCGCTGCAAAGAGTTCCTGAAAGATAGTGTTTATTTTAACAAATATGGCATTATTTTTTATTTTTAACAAAATAACCATCCAATAGAATAATAAGGCCATAAAAAGTGCAAGGCATCACCTAACTGGTACTGTACTTGCCGTATCCTAAGAAAGACAGCAACAAAAAGCTAAGAAAAGTCACAGATAACGAGATATTCTTTCAGCTCACCATGCCTACCCATTTCTTACAGCAGTGGCTTTTTGATCCAAGGAATAATATTTCACAGAAAGTCCCATTTCTCACAAAGACATTGCATAAATTTAACATCAAGTATGAGATACAAGCCACTGACTACCATGTACTGCTAGTCTGAGCTAACAGTAGGGGCTCAAAACTTCAAGAGAAGGGAAGATGCAAGTCCAATTGGAAGCCACTGAAATACTAAGATTCCGTTTCTTAAAAAAAGAAGCAAAATCAAAGAATAAGGATATCAAAACTAAACAATGAAAGCTATGAATATATATGAAAATTCATAGTTGCTATTCACTCTGTTAGATTTATGTGCAAAAAAACTTCCAAAACAGTCTTTTGTACTGTTGCTTGTTATACTGTACTTTTGTTTGCTGGCTTGGACAATGTTAAAGCTGATGCAGTATAATATTCAGAAGGCTGTGAATCACATTATAGAGGAACGGGCATGAAATTATTGAACTTCAGAAATAATGATTACTGCAATAATGCCAATGATGTTACTGTAAACATGCTGTAGATTTCTGCAGAATAAGCAGCTTTTAAGAGAGAGAAGAATATGACAAAGACAAATTAACATGAATGACATTTTCAATTGATTCATAATTGTTATTTTCCGAATTAAAACTTACTTTCTTAATTTTATTAATTTGTTATATCCATTCCAGCCCAATGCCCCACTATTAGTATTCAGTCTCTTCTTCAATTTAATTTTCTGCTTTTCTGTCACCGTTTCTCATTTTGCATAACAGTTCAATTTAAAATTAAAGTCTAAAGGGAGATCTGCACCTGATCCAAGGACCTGCCTCATTGATTTTGGAATGGGAATCATTGCCTTTTATTTCAATGTGTTGCATTTATGCAGTAACTCCAAAATTATTATGCATATCTTTGATGAACTGTGACTAGAATTTGATCTAGGAAATAAATATACATGTACATCAAGAATTTCTATCCAAAATTTAAGAATTATAGTCAGATAAAATGTACAGTATATAAAAGCGTTGAAAGTATCAGCAGCATAAGACAAAGAAACAATTGCATACATTAATAAAATAAACAATGTTCAAATCTATTAATAGTCTGAAATAAACTGGTTTATTTTGGATTTAATATTCTAATGTTTTGTTTTGTAGTTTTACAAACCCTCAGACAGTAGAAGATTCTGGATGTCATCATTATCTATTAAAGGAGACTGAGCACAGAAGACAAACAACCAGTATTGCATCATCATGGAAAAAGATCTTAAATAAAATATTTTTCACCTTGGCAACTCCAGTGATGGCTATAAGAAAATTTGTAAGACATCCCAGTTTTTGCTATGGTTTCCATTATAAAGCAATTCAAGGCTATTGAACTAGTTAAAGGGTGGCTTCCTACCAGTAAAGGCAAATGTCTGGTCAGAATATCAGTTTGAGAGTGTTACGCACAGGGCAACAGTTGGGACCTTTTGCTTCTTTGGGATACAAGACTTCCTAGACATTGCAGTTTTGTGCCTGCTTCTTAGGAAAAAAGTAAAGATGTGAATTTGCTGAAAACTGACTAATTGATAACCAAGTCAAATGAGACCAAATGGTGAGTGCGGATGAAACACAAACTGGATTTCTGTACAGTGTTTGTGTTGAAAAAGAAGGTCTTTTGTGAAGAACAGAACTGGATCTCATCTACATTTTCTAGTCCTGGGGTCCTAGAACTGAGGGACAGGTGAAATCCAAAGTTTACTGGATATTTTAGCCAAGGAACTGGCCCCATGTGTCAAGTCCAAATTTGTAAGCAAATAGACTTTACAATAGAACAACAATGAGTTAAGAGGGCATCAAAATCAAGTGTTCTTGATTGGCCATCAAAGTGTTTACTAGAATGAGTATGGTTAGAGCTGAAGACAGCAGTTCACATTTGCACATCTTGCAGGACTGCAAAAGGTTCTGCATGGAGGAGTGATTGAATATTGAATAAGTTTCAAACCTATTAAAAGGCTTCAGGAAATAGATAGATAATACTTTATTAATCCCGTAGGGAAATTGATGGGTTACAGCAGTCCAGCCCAAGACAAGCAAAAACAGACATCAGAATAGTTATAAAACAAAAGACAACAAAACATTGTTGAATAAAAAAAATAAATAAATACATAGGTGTGTGCAAAATGTGATGATCATAATCACTGTAAAAACAATAAAATATATGCAAAATGTGCATAGGTTTATACAGACTGATTGTTTTAGCGTAAGCGTTTAGTACAATGGAGCAGAAATGCTGTCCATAGACTAACAAATGAAGGGCTAACAGTCCTATCCTAGGGCAGAGTTATACACCCTGACAGCCGCCGGGAGGAAAGACCTGCGGAAACGTTCCCTTGAACACCGTAGCTGGAGCAGTCTGTTGCTAAAAGTGCTCCGCTGCCCAGTAACAGTCCCATGAAGCGGATGAGAAGTGTTGTTCATGATGGCTGTGAGCTCGGTCAGCATTCTCCTCTCAGCCACCACCTCCATGGGGTCAAGGCTCAGCCCAAACACAGAGCCAGCCTTCTTGATGAGTTTATTGAGTCCATTTGCATCTTTTGTCATGATGCTGCTGCCCCAACACACAACAGCGTAGAACTCATAAAAAATGTGTAGCAGTGTTCCACACACACCAAAGGACCTGAGTCTCCTAAGAAAATAGAGTCGGCTCTGACCTTTCTTATACAGGGTGTCAGTGTTACCAGACCACTCCATCTTATCATCCAGGTGTACCCCTAAGTACTTGTAGGAATGTACTTCCTCTATGTCCTCACCCTGGATAGAAACAGGGTTCAGCGGAGACTTATTCCTTCGAAAGTCCATTACCATTTCTTTGGTCTTGCTGGTGTTAAGGTGGAGATGGTTAAGATGACACCACTACACAAAGTTGGTAATCAAGCTCCTATATTCCTCCTCCCTCCCCTCTCTAATACACCCACAATTGCAGAGTCTTCCGAAAACTTCTGCAGATGACATGTCTCAGAGTTGTACCTGAAGTCAGAGGTGTAAAAGGTGAAAATGCCTCCTCGTGATTATCAAAGCAAATGTAATTTCCACAAAGAACTAATTGATTAAATTTGAACATCATGCATTTATAAGTATACTGTATGTAGCTATAGGTGAGTAGTATAGGTGAGACAAGAAGACTGTGAGAAAAGGTGTTTGTACTGTAACTTCTTGAGAGTGCATCAGATTGCAAGTTAATAGAAACATCAGTTACCTGTTAGTTTTAGAAGATATTCATATACATAATTTTTACATTGCCTGCCTGGAGATTAGGATTATTTGCTTTTAATACCCAGTCATTTAAAGGCAGATATAAGAAATCGACAATAAAATGTGTTACATCTCCTGTTACCTATTAAGTGAATCATTTATAGCTAGATTTGCTTAATAATAAAATTATCACTGGCCTTTTTAACATTATGAGAGACAGGAGCTATAACTAGCTTTCTTCAACAATGGTAAAAAACAAACATGAAGGTAGCATAAAGCATATTTGATATACCATAAAATAATATATTTTTAAATAAATACCATCTATACTTATATATGTGTATGTATCATACCAATTAATTGTTTGGATTGGACTGGATTTGTAAAACCCTAAAGGGAAATGCAAAACCAAAACAGCTTTTAGGTCTAGTGGACATTTTATAGATGCACTTGCTGGATTGGAATATGAGAAAAACAGGAGCAAGATGCTCGATTTTACACAGTGAACTTTGCAGCCTAAAACATCAGGCACTTTTACACACATCAGCTCCATAGCAATTTTATCTGCACTTTGGTTCCTTCAGCATATGGTCTGATGGCACCATTCCACCCCTCCAGCCCCCTGGAGAGCAGTTTGAAACAGAGAGAAATGGCACAGCACATTTTGGTTTATGGAGTATTAAAGAGGTGGCAGTGAATGGTAGCTAGAGCAGTGGAGTGAATTATTTATAGGGTAATGGCAATGCTCTTCAATGCCACCCTTCTCACAGGTCAAGGTTTGGCCATTACATACTGAGGGCTTGTTAGGACAGTTTTACTGCTGTGCCACAGAGACATTGTACAGATCACTGCATCCAGTTAAAGGGATAGCACTGCATGACTTGAGCTCGAAAAGTCTTACTTTAGACTGTCAGAAGAGACTGTGCGGATAATGCTATCATGATTCAAGGTTAGAGATTCATGCAGCTTTTTTCTGGAGGATACACTTTTTTTGTTTTTTTGATTTTTACAATAAGCCCACAACCCTGGAAGAAGCAGACAGAAAATGGACGAGTGGCATAACAAGATGTGACCGAAACATATTGTCCATGCCAAAGAACAGAAGAGCATGTGGTCACAGTTATAAAACAGCTTTTGAAAAGCAATGAATCTTGTTACACACTATATTAGCAAAATACTCACAATTGGAATCTAGAGTTTGCCTAAATGGGCTGATTTATTTCAATTTTAAGGTTGCATATTTACAAAGTTTTGATTAAAACTGCAAATTTGATAATTTTTTTTTAAAAAAAAGATTCAAATGTTTTTCTAATATTTCAAATATTTATGCAGTAATTTCCTTCAGAAAAGCCCCAGCGACTTTAACAGCTCCCAGGGTATTATTATTATTATTATTATTATTATTATTATTATTATTATTATTACCATCTGTTAATCAGCATATGTATTTCTGTCCTTGCTGGTTTTAAATGTGTACATAGAGTTCAGATTCATTCCAGTGGCACACACTGATCTACAGACCTGATCTACAGATTCTTTTTTTTGGCCTGGGTACAAGCTAAAGAGAGCCCCATCATTGCAGCATAGAGTTATCAAAATGATGAAAGAGGCACCTTGTTGTTATTGATTTACTGCTGACATGATATGTCTGTGGCACCCCCAGTCCCTCCAACTCTACCAGGCAGGTGTATGCAAAAAAATCTATCTACTTAAGGAGACACAAGGTTCATTTTTAACACTGCTGTGTTGGCAACAAAAATGTGCTGTCTGCAGTTTCCGCGTCTCACCAAGCTTATCTGCTACAGGGTGTCAGACTGGTTCAGTGGTTGCTCACTTATCAGACTGAATTTAGGAATAATTTATTCACTTATATATTGGACTGCAAACCTTTGAGCCATATTGAGTGCTTTGCTACAAAAACGGGCATCCCCCAATCATCCCTATATACCTTTGATGAATAGTTTATGCTTATGCTCCTGTTATTACCTGTTGTGATTGGTTTATCTGAGAACATCAGGTTGCAGCTGCTAGCAATTTTACCAGACCATCAAGCAAGGACATACTGTAGTTCACTCCATCTAAAACACATTAGAAATGGAGCAAAAAGATACACAATACTTGTGAATAATCATGCTGCAGAAACAAATAATGTATCAATATTCCCATTTATTTGTTCGGGGATGTACGCCACAGATAAATTACTATAAATGCCTTTGTCCTCAAGAGATGAAGTCTCATGCAATGACATTTTGACTATTTATTTAGGTTTTTAAAGGTGTCATTTAGAATTCCAGAAGGAAGATTTCAGTGATGGGGGGGGGGGGGGAGGGGGGATTTTGAGCTACCTGCAGTGTATAAATTTTGGAGCATGAAAGAGGTCATTTGATGACCTAATCCTCACACCATTAACAAGCCACTAGTTTGTTTTCTATTTATGGCAATCAGTAGGTGGTTTTCCTTTAATTATCAGCCCTATCATTCCACAAGATATACTGACTAACCTATCTCTCTCACAGACGATGTCCTCTACAGAATCATAAAGGACACTTTTCCCATTATCAACAACATTCTCTCATAGCAATGCCAGCCATGAACTGCTAGGAAGTCACATATTTTGGGGCCTTTTGCCTAATGTCAAACCCAATAAAAAAAAATCACTGACTGTAAAAATGTTACCAGGATTTATCATTATCAGACCAGTTCCTCCTCTTGTCCCCTTTACGGTCTGTCTTCATTATCTGTCTGCTTTTTTCCCTTTCAGCTGAACTAAAATGCATTAGGTTTTAAAACTGTCAGACAAATTTATACAGTATCTGTGTGCGAAACACCTTAATTTGACCATGAGAAGTGTCCTTATGCTAATTAAAGAACATCAATCTTGTGTTGACAAACGGTGACACTGACTTATAAAAAGTGGGCATTTTCCAACAAATCGAGCAAAAAAAAAATGTTTCTTAGAATTTTATACAAACAACTAACACACCTGAACTGGAAACACTCATTGATCTAAGAGAGTCAAGTGGAAATGCAAACACAGAGGGGAGAAACCCTCAGGTGAGGAAAGAATATTAAGGTCAAACAACAATGATGGGCATTTAAGAGGAATGTCAGATATGATTTATAACAGACTACTGCAGCCTCACACATTTTTCCATGACTCAGAAAGAACATATTTTGCAGTTGCTCTATTGAATAATTAGATGCAAAGCACTGAACCTTTTAGTAATTGTAGATTTGTAACTACGAAAAATATAAACCATTGAAAATAAAATGCTGTCTTCTAAAAGGCATTTTATTCTACCAAAAGAGCTAATCAGAACAATGAAAATGTGGATTTAACAAATCAGGCAAATAAACTAGTATTTGAGGGTTTTCTAAGTGGAATTACAGTACATGTTGCTCCTTTCATAAAAAGCTTCCATTTACCAATTTTAAGACAGATCTGTGCTGATCTGATTCTTGTATTCGTTTGAAACCATTTTAAAATTCTTTTTTGAAAATGTGATGCTGTTTAAAGCAATTAATTCAGTCTGATTTTCCCAGTCTGTTCAATACAAGAAATTTAAATTCTATATTTGAGTTTAATCCATTTAGTCATGCAGATTAAATGTAAACATTATGAACATTATCACTTTTTGCAGTTTGAGGTTTACTAATGTTTTACTTAAAAAATAAATAAAATTAGATTCACAGACCTTTGAACCATAGATATACTGTACATTTTACTGTCTAAGAGATGTGTTGCATTCTAAATAAAATTAAGTCAGCAGTCAGAATTCAGAAAGTAAAGTGAGTATTCAAGATCATAAAGAATGCATAAAACTATATCTGTCTAACCTGACATTAGGTTTTCTGGGGTTTTTTTCTTGTTGGGAGGGATTCTGACGGCTTTGCTTTTTTTTCTAGTTGCTTCAGCAATAAAAGGTCTTCTGCTTATTATCCTTATAACTCTTTAAAATGTTAATTTTTTATCCTTTCTTACTAACTAGGCCAGTTTTAGTCATCCCATCACAGATCATCTTCTAGCAACATCCGCTTAAGAGTAACAGGAATGATGTGATGTGAACTCATCCCTTCTTTTTGTAAAGATTTCTGCATGAAACATAAAAGCCTTGCATAGCTGCCTTACATAGTTGGCACCTACAGCTCCTGGCATGTGTTTTTCTTACAACAATCCTTAAGCAGCAAAGACTATGTGCTTATTTAGAATACTGTACCTCTAGTAACACCAGAATTTGTTTTTCCTATGCTTCACTGAAAAACTGTTTCTCATTGCATGTTAAAAACCTTGCGACTAGAAGTCCTTCTCATTTTGTTGAGAGGGTCAAGGGTCTTCTTCATTATAAGTGCAGTGCAACATTAAAAATGACTGCAAAGGAACAAGTAATAGGTTTATTCCATGCTGATTATTTCCATAAATAGGAACAACAATAGTCATTAACATTACTCTAAAATCTCTTTAATGACCTGATTCCTGCAAAACAAATTAAAGCAAATTATCAGAAGTCTTGATGATACTGCTGGTGATTCTAGGCAACACTATTGACACAGGCAGTTAGTTTGTGAAATATGTACTGTATATACACATGTATGAGGACCTGGATACATTCCCTGGATTGCTTCAGCACAGGTATCTGCGGCTTGTACTATCACCCCAGTTGCTTGCCAGTCATAAATGTTCATTAAAATCATAACCGTGACAAGCTCTCTATAAAGCAACAACTGCATGACAGAATTTATTTCCTGATGCAGGTATATGATCCTTAAATGATAAATGACACACTCGATCCCTCATAACTAAAAATGAATTCTGAACATTATTTTCTCCATCTTTACCATTTCATTTTACTAAGCACTGATTAGAACTATTTCTAGGGTTGTGTTTCATTACATGCACCCCATGAGCATATTTCTTTAACTGTAAAATTAGGCCATATCAGGGTTGATTGTGGTGTTCCTGATCTTCAGATCTAATAAAAATCTTATCAGAGAGGACAAGAACTGAGCATAATTGATATAAAATGCTCTGCCATTTTTAATTCAAGCTTCTATATAAAATATATTGCTTACAGTTAAGAACCAGAAATAACGTTATACAGGGCATTGATCATAGGTCCGTAACTAATTCAAAACATACTGTATACCTGTAAATCCCATTTAGAAATGCTCTTAAAAACCTACATAAGGCCAAATGGTATATGAACAAAATTAAAAATGCATCTTAGGATTTCACTAATGTGTGATCATATTTGAAATAGATCTTCCTGCACTCATATTTCTAAAGGGCCAAAATATTTATTCAATACATGTGTGGCACTACTTGTGTGGCACTATTGGGAAGACGTTTGTTTTTGTTTTGTGTTGTTGAGTGGCAGGCACATGCACTTGAAATAATCATTTAAATTCATTACTGCTTGTTGCTGCAGGTGCCAGCACTTCATAAGTACTGATCCCCCCCTCCCACCACCACCAGGCATGTCTGTCAAGTGGAAGGGATTGTGTCACACTCAACCCAAAGGGTAATCATTGAATAAATTCCAGTGCCACCTGCCTAACAGGAGCGGAAACAAATGCAAACTCTCCGTACTTTAAGGTAATCTTAAAATCTGCAATTCAAAGCTCTCTTATTATTGAGGAAAATTACTAAAATGATATTTTTTAGTCTCTAATGAAGTAGGATGAGAAATATAACTGCTACTTAACTCTAATAAAGTGGCTCATTTTGATAACATCAAGAGTACATTATTCCTATTGACTCTGAAATTCATTCAGTCATATTGCAAGCTAATATTATAATAGGATGAAAAATAATATAGTCATAATAGTATGAGAGCATTTTAACACATAGCGTTTTAAAATGAAAAGCATGAATGTATGTCATCTGTTGATTCTTAATCAGTTTTTGGCCCAGGGACACGGCAGAATCTGCAATCCACAGTTGCACAATAATCACTTAAAGAATGCCACATTTGTGAAAACAGCAATTCTGTAACATGCCTGTTAAAGGGTTATTTTGAGAAAACAGTACAAGACAAAATAATCTAGAAAGACAGTGTCTCTTTCCCATGCTCGGCTGTTTATAAAATGTATTTACAAAATCATACAATGACAAATATTATACAGACAGCAATAATTATAATTCCTTCCATTCCTGAAATGGTTTTTCACAAAATAGCATCTGACACAAAGAATAGGACCCATATCCATCACCTCCAAGTGCAGCAACCATTTAAGTGATGTTTAGCCACCATTATGTGTCAGTAGTACCACTGTAATGCCCATTACAGCCTGTGTGGCGCAAATCAAGCAGGACAGTGAGAGAAAGCAGCGCAGTGTGCGCAACAGGCAAGGGTCAAGCTCAGAACAAGAGGGTCAAGAATCTGGGAAGGACAAGCAAGGACTTAAAATCTTGGAAAAGTAGGAAACACAGCTAGGGTCAGACCCAGAGCACTGCCTTAGTTAAGTAGCCTGCTTCACCTGAGACAGGGAAGATCCCCATAATTGCCCACAGGTGAAACTGGCTTCCTATCTGATTATGTCTTAATGGCAACCGCACTGACTGACAGACACAAGGCCGGTAGCCATGGTAGCGCTAGCCCATCCTCAGCACTCTAGCGAGGACGAGCATGACACTCACCAGGCAATGATACCAAGGATATTTATGAATTTACCGAGGAATTGCAACAGCAATCGACTGGAATTACATCAAGACATTATTTAATATTGTTTTCCTGTGCTATCACAGTGTATCTATTGTTGGAGGTAAAGTATTTAATTCTTTAATCATATAATTAAAGACACAAATTATACATCATAGTATGATGAAGCCACAGTATTACAAGTATTTCTAGTTTTTCATCCTATTCATTTATGCCATTGCTCCAATTACTTACAGTAGTAAGATACAAGACAATTTCTTCTTCAGTAAATATAAAAATTACTGTAATATGCTGCACTATGAAAAAATTAATGCTACAACATAAATAAAAATAGACTGATTAGCAGCTCCTTGTTTTCAATTTCATTTACAAAAATTAGGACTGATGAAGAAGGCAGAAGTTGGTATGAATACTTGATACAAAATGAGAAAGTACTAAAAATTATATTAAATAACTAGACACCAGGAGTGGTTTACTACTCTTGTGGTAGGGCTCTGTGACATTGAACCTGGCACAGCTTTTAAAAAAGATTATTTTGCCATATGCATGAAATCAGACAGGGATTCAGCACACCTGCCCTGGGACCAGTGTTAAAGAGCAAAGTAACTCATCACCCAGACAGGCCTGACATGAAGCTAGAAAACATTAAAGAAAATTACTGTATAGAAACTTGCCAAGCCTATTAAACTAGTGTATTCCATATTAATTAAATTGGAGTTCAAAATGCTATTGCCCATCGTTTACAGTCAATCAAGAAGTCATGCTTTCTTCCCTCACTTCCAAAATGATGGTGGAAGGGTAAATCTGTTTATGAAGCTGACCTTTTCAGAACCTAAACTTGCATATTATTCTTCATCAGGGGAAATTTCCCAACAACAAAAATGTGCAGTATACAATTCATTACAGAAGGGCACAGTGATACATCATCTTGATCAGTTCACTAGGTATAGCTTTTTTTCTTTACTTTATAAGTGCTTAGCAAATATATACATTGGATAGAGAAATATTTAAAAAGGGTTCAAAAGAAATTCAATGCATTCTAAACTAAAGAAATGGTGAAAGTTTCTTTGTCAAATTGAGAATGCAATTGGAATTTGTGTGGCATGACAAATCTAACTAGACTTGATGATATTAAATGAACAGCTGTGTAAGTACTATGCTACAGTATGTTGTATAACACAAAAACAGAAACAAGAAAAAATGAAAAAAATTAGACCAAGGAGACCAAGTGAAGTAGGCTGACAACAAAATACATAACAATGAATATTTTACCATAAAATGTTTATTTTTGGAAGTCACAAGAGATGATATCAAAGAACAAAATCTGCCTAACCCTCTCTCTTGTCCAGTACAGCAAGCAAAATGGCATTCACAACTAAAAACAGTTAATTTAATTGCAAAATATTCCATATCAATTTATATACAGTACTCCAGAAAGTAAAATAAATGCTTAACATCTTAATTGACTATCTCAGTTTAAGCTCACATACAAATGTTGTATTGCCATAGAAATGACCTTGTAATCTTATTGAAACTTTCTGCATATTCAGTTTTCTTTATAATAATGGATTCAGCATGTCAGTTAAAGCTACAATAAACTGAAATGTCTGCAATGCATTCACTCTCATATGTTGATGTGTATAAATTATAATGGAATTCATGTGAAGGGAAATCTTGAAATTGAAAATACGATCACTCAAAACTGAAAATGAAAGGGTTAACACACAGCTTTAAATTCATGACAGAGATTCATAAATTATTCATGCATCTTACATTACTGAGCATTTTACCAGGTTCTAATAGACTATGTTAACAGGCCACAGTGCAGGAATCACTGGCTGGTTGACCTACTGTACAGTATGTATATACTGTAGCTTAAAAGGCCCTTAGCAGACCACAAAAACCTGCAAGGTTTTAAGCTGAAAATGTCAATTTTTGTCATTAAAAAATGTAAAAACAAAAATAAAACTGAAACCTGAATTCTGACTCATGCCTTTGTGAAGTATTTTTGTACCATTCAAATCACCCTCTTCATCTGAAGATTTGCTCCTATTTTCTTCCTTCATTCTTTTTTTCACATAGAACATTAAAAGGAAAGTTAAATCGGAAAGCAAGATAAAAATGCCATCCACTTTACCTGACATGACAGTACTTGACTATAATCATAAATGTCCCAGTTTGTTCTCTAAACATAATGATAACATCTACATACTGCTGAGGTGTAGCTCCTTTTGAATTCTGAATTAGAGGCCTTCCTTTTGTTCACTATTGATTTTAGATGCCAATACACACAATGGGAGTAATTGGGTCTTATCTTGATGGCTGCAAGTTTAATTATGTTGGCTGTGAAGATCGATCCCTGGGCTCTTGCAGCAGTGTGAAAGACAGATCCTGCCAAATGGAGTTTGCTCAGGACTTAACAAATGCTAGATCATGCAGGAAGACGATAATAATACGCCCATTTCTTTTACAACTATCATTCTTGCTATCACTTCACACTCTGTGTGCACAGCCATAATGGAGAGCATTCCTCAATGACTGAAAAATGGATCTTCAGTTCAGACTTTGGGGGAAAAAAATTCTCTCCCCTGCTTCCTTAAAAAGAAAAATACAACTAAAACTTTTGAAACTGGGTGCCCAATGAAAACTCTAAAATGAAGACTATCAGAAAATTCTTTTTTTTAAGGACACTTGTAATGCTTTTGCTATTAGACCAAAACCAGAAATTTCAATATAACACAGAGAAGATGGGTTTTGAAGCAGAGGAACCTACAAAAGCATTGCTCTACACAAAAATCACCAAAGCATGACAAGCACACCCATTGAATTGGATCGCTGTGTGGCAGGAGAAAATTTAAAATGAAGAGCTATTTTCTGCGACTGTAAGGAGGGAAAGGGATTTAGTATTCCAAGACAAGATTTGCAAGATAATACTTGAATTCATTAATTTTCTTAACCCCATTGTGACAAAAAAAAACTCATACATCAGGTTAAAGAATTAGAAATGAGATGTGTAACTTTTTATATAGTTCAAATATAACAGCCTAAAAAAAAGTCTTATTCAAATCCCTCTTTGTTAACCATGCAAATGGTAGGATGTGCAGGGCAGGTGAGAGAATACTTTGCTCACAGTGCTAACCTCACCTTATGTCCTTTGCGAGGATGTAGAATATTTCCCAACAAGATTGGCAATTCAGTATTCAGTAATCAGCCCCCTGATTAATTGTCAAAACTACACGTGGCTCCTCATAGACACTACAGGGGTGTCCGGCTATATCAAGCCACACCTGCTCATTTAAAATAAAAAAGAGCCACAAAGAACAGAACCTGCAAAAATAAAGACTGTTTTCCAGCATTTTACTGGGTACAAACAAAATTTTGATTGGTCAAAACTAAGGTTTCCTGTACAAAAAAAGAACAACAACAATTTGTTCATCTAATGGTACATTTATTTATATCTACAGATGTTTAGGGCATTGAAGTATACTGTATGTGGCAAATTTAAATGAATGTGCCTTTATTTAACCATTTCTTATGTATTTTCTAATTAAGCTCTTAAGGTAGCCAATTAACTGCTGGAAGTTTTCAGTACTGTATTTTTTCTATGACTGGAATTTAGTAAGGACTTCACACCTCCTCTATGTTTCTGATCATACTTTTGAATGGCATATTTATTTTACACAGTTCCTAAATTAACCATTCCTCTTATTAATTAAATTAGTAATGCCTTCATCAAATGCCTTTCTTATATGAAACCATAATCAGTGAAACCTTAATTTGGTGTAATCTCTGTATAGACCAGTAATACTGGCATAAATATTCAGGGAGTGTTTCCTGGGTGAAATTATGCTTATTTTTGCATGATTAAAGCTGACATCTCTGAACCACAGTGAGTTCCGATGACGAGGAAGCCTGTGCAGTTAAATGGAGACAACCTAAGATGAGCTCTGTACTGGTAGATGCAGTTTCTTAGCAACACCTGTAACTGTGGGTCACTAGGTGTAGAGAGGTCAGAGACTAAAATCAGAGGGTGACTAATGATCTGTAGTGCTTTAGATGGCAGGGAAGAGTTTCAAAACTAGTTTAAAAACAGTGAGGAAAGATAACTGTTGTATTATCCCATCTTTAATTTCCATCTTAAATTTGAGGTATTAGGGCAATTAATCTGAGTGGCTACAATCTATTTCAGGATGTTGCCTTCACTACAGTGGATTAAAAAATGATTAAATCAAACTGAGAAATACTACTTGAGCTCAAACTGTTTTATGGCCTTGTGTCAGATTAGTAACTTTACATCTTTTCACAAACTTTTTTATTAAAGAAATGTGTTTCACAAAACTGATCTGAGCCTAAAAAGAAAACACTGAGCACTTGAATAGGGTCAGTTGATTGATCTGCCTGACAAATCGCACCATGATGTCTCTTCCGATAGGATGTAAGCCTGAAAGACTTGCGCCTGGAAACAGGGAAACGCATGGAGCTGAAGTTGAGCAAACAAGCATGTCATAAAACATTATGTCAAGTCCACCGTACATATGCAGGACTGGAAAAAAAGCCAGCTTTGCAATATGACAAAAACGCCACTGGCAACTCATATGGTTGTTGCTTTCTCAGTGTAAAGAAGCTGGGCTGTAACAAAATGCAATTCACTCAGTAAGACAGAGGAAGAAAATTCCTTCACATATGACATCAGCAGTTCTCCACGCAAATATATACTATCACCATTTCAGCATTTTAACAGCTCACACATTTCAAATGGATTTGGGTTTTTTGAAAGGCTGCAGAGCAAATAAAACAAATAAATAACCTTATCTTAATAAGGTTTTAAGGTCTAAATCCAGAGAGTAATGCTCTCAAATAAGGAAGCTTGAAAGCAAAGACATCCGAGTTACAGCACCATCAGCTCTTTGCCACATAACCTGATGAGCACATGCCAAAAGGAAAAACTAAAACACAGCAAATTTGAAATAAAAAGTAAATATAATATTGTTTTCAATTCTATGGTATTTGCAGATACATTTTTTCCAGTAATGATACAATATACTGGAGAATTGAGGCATGAGCATGGAATGTTGTTTCTCTTTTAAAACTTTAGTTTTCAGAGCTTTAGTCATATACAATACTGTGCCTTCATGAATGTAAGTAATAAGGCATAGAAGGACAATTAACATTACATTTAAAATTAGCTTTCATAGATTTTTACTTTCAAAACACATCTTTTTAAATTCTTAAATGATCAAGCATTTGTCTTCCTTTGATAATGTATGTCCTTGAGACCAGGGATGTATAGGCATGGTTTGATACTTTTAACATTCCAACATTACAAAACAAGCACTTTGGAGTAGTCTTGTTCTAAGTTCTAAGTCATTTTGCAAGACTTTACGAAATGCATAGTATATTCAGGCTTTTGTGCTTAAAAATGAATTATTATCTGAAATTTGTATTCAATTACAGGGAAAACATTTATGGTATTTTATACAGTAAAATGTTAAAACTATTACTGTAAATCGGAATTATGTATAGTCCTTTATACAGTATGTACTTTTCTGGAATACTGACATGGAACCTACTGAACATGGATTCAGAACAAGTGCACATTTTATTGATTGGGTCTTCCATAGGTGCTGCCCTTCAGTTCTGCAGAAATTTGAAATCCTACTCTACCTTATAAAACTAAGAACTAAAACTATTCCATGAAAACATATATTGAGATGCTCATGGGATAAGCTAGACCAGACAGGAAACTGACCTCAGTAGCTGGCAGTTCAGGCAAATGCATAACTTAATCACCAAAATGTTCAGATGTGCTGTCAAGGCAGATTCTCATTTCCTCTGCCACGTGCACCCACAAAGGCTGTACACATTACAATATTATGAAAGCACTGAATACACTTAAATTGATTTAGACTTTTTAATAGGTTTTACGCTTTGGGTTTACGGCGTCTAAATTGTGTGCAAAGTTTACTACTGTTCATTTCTGTTTTAAAGCATTATCTAAGCTCTTGCTTTTTCAGACTGTGTTCTGATATATTCATTGAAAACAAAAAAGTCATTTCGCCAGCATAAAACAAAATTCTAGCAATCTCATTCCGTAACTTTGCAGTAGACTATCCACAGTAGGCAATCCATATGTACACATTAAAATTCATGAAGGTTTCAAAGCCTATATTAAACAGCCTTGCATGGAGTTTCAAAGAGAGACATAGGTTCGCTGTCTGATCTTATCCCATGGCTGTTGGCAGCTCTGTCCTTTGATGAGACTCGGTAAGATACAGTGCAAAGCTTGTCTATTTTGGCACAAGCAGCCTGCACCTACTGGTGAAAGGAGAAACTCAAGGCCAGCACTGATTGTACCACCTACCCAGGGAGTGCTGTGGTCAGTGTAATGTGCCAGCTGTGAGGATTCTCAAGACTAACCTTCACACTTCAAGGGTTTTAACATTCCTCGCTACCACTGTCACAGAAATAAAAAGTCATAGTAGCTAAACTCTGCCTGATGAAATACGAATAGCTCTGGATGGCCTGTTGTGGGTGTTTGCAGTCTACGTTATATAAAATAAAAGATTTAAATGAAATTAATAATTAAATTAAAAGATTAAAACTCGATTGCCACTTTTTCCTTGCAACAGGAAGCCATGTTTTCTATGTCAGTATACACTAAACTCCAACCTACCAGTTAAAAGCCCTATGTTTAATGAATGCTATGTGCTAATTTAGGATTTGGTTTTTCTACTAAATGACTTTGTCGCTCCCAGCAGCACGTACCTTTCTGTAAATTATTAAGCATCCGTTTAAAATAAATAAGTAATTTATATTCAGCTGAGCACGAATCGTATACTTCCTCTCTGTCAGCGGGTGGTCAGGCTCAAGGTGTGAACAAATAAAAAACATCCTTTCCTGCTTCCTGCAACCTGAACCGCCCTGGATAAACACAAATTAGGAAAAGTGCCAGCATCTCACAAAATCAAAGGTGAGCAAAGTTTAAGGATGACACTCCACTTTTGCTGTTCTTTGTTTTCAGCTGACAGAAGACTTCATAGAGACAGGTGGTCGATCTATTTCTTTCACATTAGTATTTCAAGTCAGTTTAAATGTATTAACATGCTGCAGAGGTTAATGTTTTTCTCATTCTAAAATACTCAAAATGTCAATACTAAGCACCTTATTTTGTGTCATAAAATCAGACCTCACATTCAACAGCTGAGAAGCATAAAGGACAAGCTGAGTGTGTGACAAGGACTCTAGTGAAGTCACTCTCAAATGACCTGTCACTAATCCACATCCTTATTGATTCTTTTCTCTATAGACTTACAAGAAAACATTCTGTGTGCTTTAGAATACCACACATTGTTTCTTTTTAGGTTTGTCTGAACTAAAATCACTTACCACTTTTTTTATCAGAATAGGGGACCTCTGCACTCTATTTTATTTTCATTGATCATTTATTAGCTCTTGCTGTTTTGTAATAGCTCAATTAAGGATTCACAAAAGTCATTTCAAATACAAAAAACACTAAGCTGACACAGACCTGAAAGAATAAAATGCAAAGGTAGACTGAATACTGTATATTCCAAAAAGATTGCACCATATTTTAGGAAGCTTATATTGATTGATTTTTGTCCAGCTGTAGATGAAGGGGATTGATCAACATTTAATTCATTAAATGATAAGACAATAAAATTGTATGGTTGCTTCATGCTCAAAAGCAAAACAATTCCCCACAGACCTGAGGTTAAATTATGAGGACATACATTTAGGATTGAAAATAGGAGGTACTGCAATTCACTCCACCTACAGTATGTACATGGTAGTATACTTGCATTATTCAGTAATAAAGAATTAGCAGATGCCTTTTAATACCTTCAACTCAATTTAAGCTTTTCCAAAATCAGTTGTGTCCTTGAGATTGTTCATGACATGCCTAGATAAGATACTTATGCCAAGAAACTGGAAATATTTAAATCCACCAAGTGGTCTACAATTTGTAATTTTTGTTGAGTTTGTCTCATGTTCATACTGTATGCATGTCCTAGACCTTCAACTCTTTAAAAGACAAAAAAAACCTAGTACTTAGTTTTCAAAATTTGTTTAATTCTAACATATTTCTCAGCTACTTCCTTTAGTACCACAAAATACTGTTGTTATTTGTATGAAGAACAGCATTGTGTGATCCTTCTAAAGAAAGGACAAACAATGACAAGACTGTGTATTGATTTAAGCTGATTGCATGCCCATCATGGAGGAAGACAAATGAAGAAAAGAAAATAAATCTCAAGCTATGGATACACCACTTTCATTCATCAGCATCCCTATCAATCACCAAAATCAGGTATACTTTCGAACTGTTTTATTTATTGTCCACGATCTCTTCAGTAAATGAAATTATATTACTTACAGATAAGAGGCCTAAAAGCATTCCTGCAGTATCTGCAAGAGGGTCAGGCAAGCACTACTTGACAAGAATTGCTAATAGATATTTGTGAGATTAAAGTTAAGTGGTTATGAAGAGTGTTTGGAATGGATTTGTGTATCAACTGTATAACTCTAGTGGCATGTTTTTTTGTAGCATTCAATTTATTAAAAAAATGTCAGGTTAAGCTTTGGTCCACGTAGACATGACTGAGATCTGACCTAACCTTTTACCTTAGATTTATTCATTAGACAACATTGAAATTTATGCATATGCCTAACAAATCTAGCATTAAGATATTTCTAGAATGAAACTTGTTCATTGGTAGCCCAGGCCAAATAAGCAAGGAATGATAATGACTGTTCTGCTGTTTATAGAGCTTGTTTGCATAAAAGTGAGCAGAATACTATATCACCTTGTAAATGTCAGCAGTGTCATCCATTAGCTTTATATTTGCAACACAAGAATGTCAGAAAATGAAAGAAACTAATTATGATTGCCAGGTGCCTTACTCTCTACAATATTTTCAACATTTGTGTCCACATTGTGGATTGGGTCCACTTAACAAGAACCTTTTAACTAAATACACCAAAGAGTGGTTTACAAATGATAAATTCTGTTTTTACTCTTTTTGAGTGGAGCAGTGATATTATAACATTGAGGAAAAACTCCTGGCTCTTTATAAGGATGTACAGTAGCTAATTTTCAATTCCACAGCAGTATACAATGGTATGCATTTAAAAATCACAGAGGGCGAATGAATCCAGCCTATCCATTACATACCTTATTAATCAGAAATAATGCAGCACCAGTTGACCTAAGGACTGAACTTCTGTAGTCCAGCTAAGTGGATTAATGCTTATAAAAATATGGGTTCATAAATTATATTCATTCCATCAGGTTGGACAAGGAAGGAAGATCAGGCATATGGCCAGTAAAACGAAAGGTTAAAGAATATTTGCACTGGGGGACTGAGATTTTTTAAATGGAACTGTTGATCAGTCATATATTTTAAAATGCATCATGAAAATGAAATGGTTAATTAAAACAATTAAACCAATACCAGTGAAAGTGGAGGATTTAGATTATTCTAAAATCATTTACATTTTTGTAACTTTGTTTTCTTATCCAGGAAATGTGTCATTGTCAGGAGGACAATCACTGATTAAAAAGTATTATATAAATCTTCATCATTGCTCTAATATTTGAAGCATCAAAGATGGTAAGAACAAGATCTGTATTATATACAAAAAGACAGCCAAAGGTACAATTGTTCCACTAACATCTCTTGGTTATCTTACCCATTATTAACCTTGCTGAGATATGCTTTAATCAAATCAATTTAATCCAACAATAACCCAAAGTGATATGATTGCATCCACAAATTCTATAATTTGATTTTTAAGCAATATGGCCTGTTAGATTCCCATTGACCTCTGCTGGTTGTCTGACCAAAGTAGCAATTAATAATAATAGTTTTTCAACTGTGTATAGAGCTTGCTTGCATTAAAGTATGGAGAATATTATATATTACCTTATTAATTTCATCTGTGTCATCCACTAGCTTTATCTATGTAAACACATTTATATGCGTTTTCAGACTAGCACTTCACAATACTAATAAGAGTGTGCATGTACAGTAAATAGTTTTTTTTCTCTTTTAGTCTCAATGGGTTTATTCCTGGTGGAGCACAATAATAAATAAAATAAGCATTTACCCAGGGGAGCAAAAATAACCGGAGAATCAGCAGATTTTAGATCTCTCCTTGAAGACCTATAGTGCACCCAGTTGGGAAGTGTATTGACTATCCTCAAGAGTTCATGCTATTACTGTAGGTGTTTCCAGACTCTTTTAGGTTTCATGCAGCTGTATATAGTGCTTTAAAATAGCTAGTTTGTTTATTTACAGCTACAATCCTTACCCTTTCAAACATAATTTCATAACAGAGTTATTGATTGTTGAATACAATATATGAATGTGCCCATAAACTCAATATCAGGAATCTATAATAACATTCTAATCAAAAGTGGATACTTTTGCCTCTTGAAAGCAAACATGAAATATTCTTTGGAATAGTTGCAGCTTTTTTATACAACAACTGAAAAAGAAAAGGGAGGGTAGTGCACAAGGTTTAGAGGATTAAAAAAAAAACGTTTTTTGGGTGTGTTAGACAGACGTCCCTCTCCAGCTTGTTAGATCGATGTAGAATGATAGATTGTCGGACTTGTTTGTTTCAGTCCAGTAACATACAGGTATAAAATGCACAATCATACTGTATGTCAATAAAAACAAGAGAAAGAAAAGGATATGACTGCTAACAAATACCAGTCACTGATCCTTACTAACATATGGTTTCCTAACCACACATGAAGCAGAAAGATGCAATTCCAGTGGAAGCTAATACGATGAAAATAATAAAATGTTACAGCTTTATTGGTTTCAGAAGACTGGAGCATTGCTTCCTGTGTATTCAGACACATTGATTTTAGTCTGAAATCTAATGCGCAAGGTCTACAAAGTCACTGCTCTTGAAGGTACTCCTCAGAAAGTTTGGTATCAGGTTATCTGAGGCTACAATTCAAACATCCTTTTTTTAAACTTTTTCTAGCCCACTTTATACAGAACAACAGCAGACTTGTATGTTTACAGCTATACCAGGAAAATGTGAAGGAGCAGATGCTCCTTTAGCTAGGCCACCTATGGAGCCATTCATCTTTTGATATACTGCAAATTCCACACTACCTTACCGGAGAGTCAGAAACAGCATATCTCTCACTGACATCCCTGCAAGCCTGCAGGTGCCTGGGAAGTTACAGTTTAGCCATAAAACTGACAGTGAACTGGCCCACTATTCCCAGCCCTATTCCTAATTGCACTCTGAAATGTACAGTGCCTGGTTATGAAGATCACCCTGTGCACAGAATGAGTCTCTTTACTGACCAAACTGTTTGGGAGCCTCAAGTGTAACATAAATGCTCATCATTGGCTTCTCACCCAAGCACAGACACTCAATTTGATTTCACATGAACACAAAAAGAAAACCTTCATGGTAATTGTGGGTGTGCTGCAACCTGCCTATAGTCCAGTAACAGTAACAGTAAAAGATGCCCAAATCTATACACCTGTAAGTGTTTAGAAGAATAATAATCAGTTTTTGATTAATTGTGAATTACCTCAATTATATAATTAATTATAATAAGATTATTGTACCAAAAAGCTGTACTGCAATGAATTAGACTTATTAAAAGGGTTTACCTTTCCTACTTAGAAATGTATCTCCTGAGAATAGTCAAAGCATTCTTTCTTAAAATCGTTGATTTAACTTTGGTTTCTTTGATTGGTTAAATGCTCAAACCGATGCATGGGGAAAACAAACTCTAGATAAAAATTAAAATATATTAAAAGATGCACTGAGTATTATCCACCTACAGCCATATTGTTTATTTTGAAAAGTGGCAGGAATTCTCATTTTTCATCTCTACAAAACAATTCCAGGCTCTGAAGGGCTCAAATTTTCTTTTCTTCAATTTATAATTGGCAGGCACTCACCTTGCCTTCTGGTAATCAGGATTTTATTCTTCAGTCATATAAATCATTAGTCCAGAGTAATAACCTACAGTGGCAGAATGACAAGGTTGAGAAATGTGTTAGTACATTAAAGAAAATGAAATATGTTTGAATTAAAAGCTTTACATTTATGAAAAACATAGGGTGGTCTCTATACCCATATTTTTCCCCTTGTCAAAATACAAGGAGAAGGGTTTTAGCCATATGTTTCAAAGCAAAATTTGAACTGAAGTGCTTTTGAAAAACAAAACCTATACAAAACCTGAACAACTTGTGCCAGTGTGTGCAAATAGAAGATATACACATGGTAGTAGACCAGAATATATACTGATGTTTATATATTTAACATGTATGTCATGTAAGCATCCAAAGAATGTTTTATTTATGATGGCTCTCACCTTATCCAAAATTCAATATAAAAGACTGAGCTGTTTTACTATTTTAGGCTTACATGTAGAACTAAAATCAAGAAGGTAAAGGCTGATTCTTTGCCAGATATTGGATTTGTATTAGCATAGATCTCAGATGTGGCTATACTAATTTGAAGAGCACCACACAGAGAATGGTTATGAGATGTGTTTTTCAAAATTGTTGTTTATAGGTCTAGTGTTTTCTTTAAAAAGATCACTTTTTAAAGTGCATCTGAAAATTCATGCAGCAGAATGCAACTTTTAAATTGCTTTCTGCAGGATAGGTTTATACTGTCAGGAGTAAAAGAAATCCTTGTTAGCTTAAAGGATATTGAAAAATACCAGACATAAAAGTAAAAATGAATAAAGCAGCAGGATGTTATTTCTGGATATATAAAAATTACATCACCACCGGATCTGTGTAAATAAAAAAGCTATGTGGCAGGTTTGGTGAAACATACAGTAATGAACTGAACTGATTCATCTTGAGGTAATCACCTGAAAAGAAAAACAAGAAAGGTTCAGCTTTAAAATGAGTGATGCTACGATTTGTCTCCGTTTTCAATAAGAAAGTGTTTCATTTTGAGAATACTGCAACGCATTCAAGATGGTGATAGTCTCCTCTGAATGGAACGATCATAAGAACATAATAAAGGTTACAAACTAGAGGAGGCCGTTAGACCCATCCAGCATATTTGTTTGCTAGTAGCTAACTTATCTGAGGATCTCATCCAGATGTTCAAATCCAACCATTACATGCACAGTGTAGTCCCGTGATAGAGTATGATCTTACTTTATTTTGAGACTAGAGAGCTGATATTTTTTTGCTCCAAAAACTTTTTCTTTTCTCTTTTATTTATGCCTGTGTGTCCATATGCGATGAAAAAAAAGGGATTGGATTAGGGTTCACCATCCTTGGTATTTGATTTTGGAATTGGTCAGCCCATCTTGGTTTCCAGGCTAAAATCAGAAGAGGAAGACAGGGGTACTCTGTATGTACAGTATGTCAACATGCAATGTATGTCAAACATTTGCTAACAGTACCTTATCGATTTGAACGTGGCTAATCATGCCACTTCAGTACAAAAATGGCTGTTGATTTTCAGAGCAAAGGTTAATGAGAAGTCATTATTGAAAGACATTCACTTTGTTTTACTCTGTTTGACACCCTTCTAATTTAAGTTAGCTATTTTACTGCTTAAAATGTGGCCAATTTTTTTTTTCAATAATATGCACATTGGTGCATATAAAAATACAGGTACAGTGTATACCTCTGTATCTATTTTGTTATATGGAAGATGTCCCTTTAAGGGAGAATGGCCTTAAGGGACCTGAGTTTTGTATAAACTGGCCTAGAAATACTCTGAAGAATCACGTTGGGCTTCCACAAGGGAAGTTGGAGTCTATCTGTGTGGTAATCCAAATGTTGTCGATCATCCTGAGGTAGATCCATTTCAAATTAGGTCTCTCTCTACATTTTTCATTATATATGAAGTCAAGTAAACAATACCAGCTTGTAGCCTGATCTCATCAGATTCCAGAAACTAAGCACAGATGTGTTTGGTCATTAATGGGATAGCAGATCTCTCAGGAAAACCATATTTCCACTGCAAGTGGTTGTGATGAATCATGAAGTACCAAACCAATGTTCATCGTATGGTTAACAGGGATGCTGTGCGGTTGGGGATGAGATCCCAAAGTACTTGTCAAAATAAAGGGAGATCTGCCTCATTTATACTCTTGCTTTATACAAGCTGGACTTCTTAAACATTCTCCTTTAACACAATTGGTGAAGCAATTTCTCTGTGGGGTGTTAGGATGAAAAGAACTAATTAACTGTGTCCACTTCTTGAAGTAAATAACTTCCATACATGAATGGCAGAAGTTTCATTTGCATTATTTATCAGTATAATATTGTTTTTTCAGAAAGTGTTTCCAAATCAGGTCAAGGTATTGTAGTGTTCCACTCCACCCCTGGTCTTCCACTGTGCCATTACCCCCTGAACTTGCTCTCTGGCAGCTTCCCCTCTCCAGCTGCACCTAATATAAGAAGGGACACCCCTAGCTTTCTCATTCTTTGAACTGTATGGCAAGCTGCAGGAGGCTGTGCTCCCCCCTTATCTAGCTATCTCCAGTCTCTCTCCCTCCAGAGTGAATAACACACTCCTGTAACCTAAAGGGCAATGAAATCACTGCCTTGGGAAGCTGCATACCTGCCTCCTATCTACTGTATTGCTGTCCTCTGCCAGACCAGGTTTTGGTGCCGATTCACTACAGTATTATTAATAAAATACTAAAACCAAGTATAATTTAAAAAAACTGAAGGTCATTAATAATGTGGCATGATCTACTAGACCACCGCTCATTTATCTTCTCTCATTTTTAAAGTATAAATTAGTCTTTTTATGGGTTTAAAATAGAAATGATTTTTTTAAGTTAAGGTTAAAAATGTATTCTGCATTTTTTGCAGAAATTAAAGCTATTGCTGTACATTAAGTTGCATAAGTTAACTTTACACTTATTATAATTTAATACTTCAAATTAAAATTTATGATTTTACAAAGCTACATTTTTAGACAAAAAGGAGTTTTGCCAAAGATCAATGAAATGAAAATCTTAACTATATTATTTAAGACTTTGCCCTTGATGTCTATGAAGTTTTCAGAGTTACAGAGTACAAATTTCCTTACAAAGGTTGATCTTTGGTTTGACAGACCACCAGATACTGCAAGTTGCCATCTGACAAAAGAGAAAACCTAATTTCCTAAAAAAATGATAAAGAGAACAAATGAAACAACATGTTTTTAAGAGAAATTTAATATTAAAGTACATTTGCTCAAAATAAAACTCAAACAATTCACTAAAGAATTTTGGATTTGCACCCTTAAGGTAATTCTATTGAGGGCAAAGGTGATAGTGTTCTACAGAATACACAGTAGCTAATGTTTTGCTGTTGAAAATAACTTGCATCTAGGTTCGTAGACAAAACTGCTCTCCTTATCTCATCTTTCCTGTCAAGTTTAATTTAATTAAGGCTTGAGTAGCAGGCATGTAGGGAAGGCTATAATTACTTTCGGATTGCAGCTTCACAACAGTGAGTCAGATCAGGAGGGGAGAACTTGGGATGCCAAATGTTGTGTCAGGACATTATAGTTAATGCAGTCAAATTAATATCATTAGAGACAGCAATCACCTTTACATATTGAGATATTGTATTATGGAAAGTTAGATTTGTTTTTACTTTAGCCTCAGTCTACCTGAAGCTCAGCATTTAACTCATTCCTATGAATGTCCTGTTGGGTAAGTATAGGAGGAGGATGACAGAACATTGAGCAAGATACTTAAAATATGTTCAAATAAGTTCTTACTTCAACTGCACACTCCCTGTGAGTTGTTATGCATTGCATGACTGAACGATTATCATCAGGAGCATATTAAGGGAATTGTTTTAATGGCTTAATTATGTGCAGTTTTCCCCTCATTGAATTGAACCTGTATTGCAGGGGAGGAAAGATTGCACTCAGTCAGCTGTGGATTCATTGCAACTTGATCACCTCCAAAAAACTGGGAAGACAAATGTGAATGTATGATACAATAGGAATAGCCTGAGTAGCTTCTCATGCAGCAATTGCTATGTAGTATATTAAAAAAAAATTGCACATTCACTAATAGAAGAATACATATATGCCCCAGGACTCTTTGTAAGGGTGAAAGTTGACTTCTTATATGACTGAATTAATTTTTCTTGACCAAAGAAAATGTGGATTTAAAAAAGGTAGAAATAATGCAATTTAATACATTTCCACAAATCTAAAGTGAAAAATGGTACAAAAGTCTGTCGAATGTGTTAAGTGGGATTTTAGTATTTATTACACTCACTTCACATAACAGCCAAGTGCTTTTTTTATTCATGTTTATCAATGGAAGAAAACATTGCCACCTTCTGGTTTTCACTGAGAATCTGATTTGGTTTTCACACTGTACATTTCTTGTTTTTTTTTTCTATGAGGAAACTCTTTGGTGTATAACTGGCCATAAAGTAAGTTACTGAAGAGTTGCTGTTTCACAAACTTTCTACTTTATAAACCACTACACTTAATACAGAATATATTGCAAACAATCTTTGTACTGCAAACACTTTAAACCGATGATACGTATTGTGAATAAAGATGAGATTTGCTCTAAAAAGACTTTCTAAATATATGGAGACATATTTTAAGACTTTTTTCATACAACTGTTGAAAATAAGAACCATACCAAAAAATGAAAATTTACCAGAAAACCAGATGATTTAGTAAGGTAGGTAGGTCAGTCCCTTTTCAGGCCATAAAGGCCCAGGGTCACCATTTGTCTTTGACCATCTGACACTGGAAGTGGAAGTGATGTGGTCAGCATCACACTCCAGCTGGCCCATTACCCCCAGCAGGATTAACCCCCAGTACTCATTTGGAAAGCAAGCTGAGTGGACCTGGGAGCCAACTGGAAGGAATCAGAGCAAGCTACATTACTTGCCCCTACAGGGGATTGAACCAAGGACCTTCTAGTCAGAAGCTAGATGCCCTGGCCATCTGAGCTACCACAACTCCAGGGGTAAAGGAAGTAGTCAGATAATTTCATAAAAACTAATTGCAACATTTGTTTTTTTCCAGTATCGTTGCCATTTTTAAACTTTATTTAAATGAGGTACAATTTTATGAATTAATTTTGTAACAGAGTAGGCTGAATGAATGCTGAAAATCAAATATTCAACATCAATACTAGACCTCTGTTATCAGAAAAAAAAACATTGGCGGACTTCTTGGAAGTAATTGAAAGAAGAATGGTCCAAAATGAGATTATTTTTAACATGTTCTTTCTTCCAAAATACTTTGCAAAAAACGGTTATAAATGACAGATATTTTTGGAGTGAGATTAAAAGAATTACCTTAAAAGCACTGGTTATGACAGACACAAATACTGTAGGAAGAGCCCAGCAGTCTTTTTGTACTGCCTGCCCTCAGTCCTTCAGTGCTCAAGCTCTTTATAACAGGACTGCAATCACAAGGGCAAACATGTGTGAAGAAGAGACTTAATGGTTTGCAATCATTGTTAAATTTTACCTTGATAGTTAACCTTTCCCTCACCTGCAGCAATGGCTCCTGCCTATATAATGAGCAGAAATTAGTTAAATTGATTTAAAAGTTCAATTTGCCTATTTCTTCACCACTGTGTGATTGAAATGGAATTGGTAAAGGCGTACTTAAATGCAGATTATGCATACACTTCTTGGGTTCATATTGATTTACATACAGAGGAATAGGCTGACCATATTAGCTGGCAGATAAATTATCAGGGGAATAACAGTTGTTTGACAAAGATGTCTATAAAGTGTATGTAGTGGGGTGAGAGGGTCTATGTTAAGTATTTTACATTATTACACTCCTACACTTCATTCCTTTCAGCATCATCAGCCGTTAAGATAGCATATTATAGTTAAATCAATGTTTATTATAGTTTCCCATCATAGGGAGTGAATATTGTGTTTTCTCAAGCATTATGACAAATATCTAGTTGACTCTTCTTCTTTTTATTCATGACATAAATCTAAAATGGAAAGGGGCAATGTTTTAGTAAGGGCAGGGGTGTGAAATTGTAATTAGACTGACAATTCCTATGAAACGTTAAGGACTTGTCAAATTGGTTCGTATGAGTGGGTGTTTATGTTATTTCAGAAACATTTTCCTATTAAAATGCCAAGCCTATATGTATTAATTGCGTTTCATTCTGAACATTATGTTTTTTATACTTAATTTGAATTACTCCACATTTACATAGCATGGACATATAAAAGTCAACTCTGGTGAACCATTCTGTTTTAAACTAACAGATAATCCTGATAGAACTGTTTTTAGTGCAAAAATAGTTTTTTGGATTAATGGATGTGTATAAATGACAAGGAACACCTCGCAGTGAGTCAATTAGATGTGATTGGTAAATGTGATGGATTAGCCACTATAGCACTTCATATTGGTGGCTCATGTATAATTCACGTTTTTGAAGACTAATCGGTATGAGTTAAAGATTACTAAATGACAAGCTTTGTTCCTCCTCACACAAACTATGCCATATTAATAACAGTCAAGGGTATTGTAAAAAAACACTATTTGACACTTTAATGGTTAATATAATATGTGCATATTATGAGCAACTCCTGATTATGTCTTACGATGTCTGAGACCTGTACACAGCAGTGCATTTTATGTATACGGTATATAAAAGCATTCATATGTGCACATACAGAAGGTTTTTAGTGGCCAGTCATAGAAAATGATTCTTGATTTCCTCTTCTTTATTCAGTTACAATGACAGTGACCAGCATTAAATAAAAGTCAGGTTGATTTACTTTCAGGGTAAGGCTGTAAAAACGTCACCTTGATTTCTTGGAGAAGTAAAAGTCATTATTGATGATCTAAATATGTGTCATCCAATGAGACAGGGGACAGTTCTTGTATTTTTGTATTGGTCAAGGACTGAGAGATGTTCCATCCATGTGAAAATAGTAAATACATGCACAGTGTAGCAGTACCCATACCATATGTGGCCAGGGAGGGCTTCTGTGACCTGGAAGAACAAACAACTCAGCATGCAGTAGGATAAACCAGCATCCTGCGGGAAAATCTGCAAGAAAAGGTCAAAAACAGCAACCTTGTTTATTATAAGTGACAATCACAATAAGGCACTAACATAAACAATTAGCTCTTCAGTACACCTACCACTGGGAAAACTGAACTCCAGTGCCAGAAGCTAGTGCAATAATTATAACAAGATATAGAAAGATCTTTTGCGATTCATTGATCACTTATGTTTACAGCAACACTTGGGTCTGTGTTAATTTTTGTTTTATTCTCCATGGAATGCAACAATACCTCGAGGGTATCAGATCAGTGAAAAAGTGACTAAAGAGGCAGAAATCAGTGACAACTCCTCCCTTCATGTCTGTTGATGTCAAAAGTAGCTTAATTATAGTATATTCCATGCCAACCTATTCCTGTGATGCACTCTGAGAATTTATCATGACACGCTTTGAGTCTGCTTTTCAAAAGTGTCCCATGTACTGTAAAAATCATTTGTCTTATTTATGTGCATGATGCTTAACCTTTCCACACTCAAGGAAAAAATACCATTAGTCGAGGCCAACAAGGGCAGGGAAAGATCAATAAGCAATCAATGCAAGTGAGCACATATAGATACATTCCCTTTCAACTCTCCAGTTCCAGTCCCTTAGAGGGATGTCAGACTGGCTGACTCAGAGTTTTTTTCAAAGTACACACAAGCCAAGCTTCATACACTTATAGTTGGCCGTCTTTGATAAAACTGCTGATATTAAACTACGTCTTTTTACTTCACAGAAATTATTAGGAAAGTATTAATTAAAACATTAAAAGATGTAAAATAGGCCTTTAGAATGAGATTACAGTTTGGGTTTTTGAATTAAACATAATGCAACCTTTTTTTTTCTTCCTGTAGTTGAGGAATCCTGTTTTTGGATCCTGTTTTGTCTTGCCGCAAATTATTTTAGGGTGACTTGTTTTTCAGGGAGCTCATAAATATAGCGAATTTAGCTAAACCTGTTTACTGTGTATTATTATTCAATTGCTGTCTAGAAACCTTAAAAAACATTATATTGCTATCCTCGTTTTAAACTGCTTTTTTAATGACCCCAACATAAGCATTGAACATCAATTTATGTATGCAGATCTGATTCACAGCAAGATGTATACATGGAGAAACTTGAAATATAACTTATTACACAAATCTTTAGTTGCACTGTATTCAGAAGCCATCTAGGTGGTAACTATAATTTTCATCCCTATGTGCTACAAGCCTCACATAAGACTCCCATCCTGTGATTTAAGGATGTTACATCTCTGCTCACAGTTACAGTAAATCTTTTAAAATGCACCTGCAAGGAGGCAGACACAGAATTACCTACAGAAGATTGGCTCTTAAAGAATCACATCAAGGAAAGAGATATATTCTTTCTATTCTTTTCAGCAATGGCTCATAAAAAATCTTGGCATTTATAAGCTAGTCTTGAGAAGTTCTTCCAGTTACATGAAATTCTGAAGGTTAGAAACAAAGAACACCAATCCATACAATACCATAAAAGAATGTTCACTGACATTTTTCTCTTGTTGGTTTGTTTGCTTACGAATGGATTTGCGATAAAAGTAAGGTGTGCTCCTTGTTCAAATAATGAAATAAGAAAAAATTGAAATAATGACACAAGACAACCAGACCCAAATTCCAGCGCGCAAATCTGGGCTTCGATATCCTTCCATTTAAAATGCACTTAGTGCACAGCTCCCTCTTTGTTTTCATTCAGTGGCTTCAGATTCTGAAAACGCAGCCTGACCTTGAGAGTAGCATGTGTTCCAGCTCATTTTCACAAAGCCCTGAGGTTACAATTGCCCCACCAGGAGACACTGTACTTCAGATGTGGAGCAAAAAAAATATATATAACTACCCTCAGAACATACACTTGCCAGGTTTGTGTTTTATGGATACAATAGGAGATAAAAATAAATTAAAAAAAACACCTGCAATCTTTCAATCAAAATGTCTTTTTTGCAATTCATGATAAAATCATAGTTTTGAAAATGAGATCAACCTTTGTTATTTTTCCTAATTCCTCCATAGCTGATAGCAATTCTAGGTCCAAGAGACAAAAAAAACAGTTCTCAGTACCAAACATATACATGAAGACCGCTTACAAGAAGAATCTAATTTATATTTCAAGCTTTCATGCACCTGAAGAGTCCACATTCAGCAAAGTTTCTTTCTTCTTTTAACCTTACAGTGAAAAATCACAACTCAACTATGTTCCTTTGCAGCTTGACCTCTAATGCAGGTCGTATATTTTTGGATTACATTGGCAATGATCTGAAAATGATAAAAATAGCAATAAAAGCAATAAAAACATTAACAAAGTATTTCTTATTAAATACTAGCACTGTACCACACCCTCTGAGAACCAAAACACAATTAGCTCTTCCTAAGAAAGAAGGACGATCGTAAAGAGAAGCAATGGTTTCAATAGGAACATCATAATCAACTGCTTTACAACATTTTTCATTTTTATTGCCACTCTCATCCCTCTGTGTGGGCAAAAAAGTTGGGAGCAAAACAACAATAAAAAACACAGTCTTACCTCATCAAAACTTATTTCTTTCACTTTAGCTGTCAGTTACCTTACAGGTGTTTCAGATTATTCATAGCTACCAACCTACCCGTGAAAAGCTAATTAGTCATTTAACTCTAATTAAAAGTGTAACATTATAATTAAACCTTTCAGTCAGTGTAATCATTTAAACATAAAACACAAACTGATCTGAACATTATTATCAACCTACTATCTGAACAGAGAGGTTGATTGCTTTCAGGTACTCTGATAAAGATACATTTCCTCGGGCAGGATGGTGGCGCAGTGCTGGGGACCTGCATTCAATTCCTGTGGTGCTCCCAAAGGATTCAGATGGATTTAATGCAGCCAAGTCTTCTTTTATGATGAGTCAAGGACCAGTCTTTGGACATTAGCAAGTGTGTGATACATTTGCGGAATGATAAGTTTGTATATTGACGCCCCTCCCAAGGTGTAGAATGGGATCCGGCTCCCCCATGATCCTGAACTGGAAGAAGCAGTTCGAAAATGGATGAATGGATACATTTATATCCAATTGTGGTGGTATAAGAGTGTCTGGCCATTACAGAACGTTTATAGTATCATGGCACCCATTCGCAGCACACTGATGAAGTTTTGGGATCTTACTTACTGCCCCTCCATCTGGCTCATGCAGTATGAATGACTTTTTTGCTACATGAGACTAATGCAGTTATGCTATGCATGCTTTATTTGGCATTCCTAAGCATCATTGAATGTTAGTTGGTTCAGCTGGGAAGACATATACTGTAGTACAAGGATTTCAAATACCACTGAGCACACAGATGCTTGTCCAGGCTATAGGAGAGGAGAAGGACAGAATCCCACAAAACTACATCTGCTACCTGCTGCAAAACATGTGCAATATTGCTCATTTAAAAGATATACTACTTCTAGTGGTGGCCTCATACGTTACTATCCTGTGGCTTTCACAGCAGAGCCCTGTCGATTAACCCTGGCAAATATTAAGCAGCATAATGAATCTACCTGTGTCAGATCTGTTCAATAAAATGTCACTACACCTGCTACTAAAGCTTGTCATTTTCCTGTTAACTTTATGCATCTGTTGCAGTTCTGATATATATGACAGGGCACCTCTATTCATGTAAACGGTCCCAGCATGCAATATGTTATATAAATGGAAAATAGCAAATCGATATGTGGATTCGTTGCAGTATTTCAAGTATTTCAAGGTTTTTTTTATAACATAACAGGGTGAACACTGCACTCTCCTGGTCAGTTGATAAATAACAGTTTGTTATTCAGAAGACTCCATTTCCAAAGACTGATAGTAGTGATTATTTATTTTTTTAAAATGTTAATTTGATAAAGTTGTATTTTAATTCACCTTCAGAATTTCATAAGAGAAATATAAATATTTTAATAAACAGAGCTCTTACACTGGTAATCAATGCAGAGTTTTTAAGAGAAAAGGTAGGAAATGTCTCTTTCCTACAATATACTGATGTGAAATAAAAATGCAAAGTCTAGATTTTACATTGTCTCACTGTGCACATGCACATTTCATTCCATATAGTGTGTGATAGGTTTGTTTATTGAGTACTGAAGTTCCTGAAAATAAAATACTGAGCTTGTTATGTGACATTATATAAATGCCAGAACTGGCAAGTGCTCACTGTTAGGTATTTAATTAAAAAATGCATAAAAAAGTTACAAATCTATACAGACATTCAGAACATATTTGTGTTAATCAATGTATGAAAACAATGACAAAGTGCTGTCTGGTTGCTACTGATCAAAGGTAACTTGTCTGTCAGAGAAGGATGTTGGACTTCAACATCCAACAGACTAGACCAAAATAATCGGGTAACAGGCTGTGTGAGACAGACCGTGTCCTAGAAAGCTATTTGATCCATCTGTGCAATCATTTTCAGACAACAGAGGCTGCAGCAGCAGAATTTCCAGTAAGATGTAACCCAGGTATCAACAGAATACCATATTTGGATATAAATGATCTGCAGGTTCAGAGCTTATACAAGCTTATAACATTTTAATAATTGAGACACCAGATTGTCATCTACTGTAGATCAGGGACAGCTGAGGTGGTAGCAGAGAAAGTGGTGGACTGTGACTATTGCCTAAGTACTAAATCATCTTAAATCAGTACATGAATCACTAATTAGTGAGAGAGTTGACTGGACACAGGGATGAGACGTGCCCTGTTTAATGTCAAAGCAGGTGAAAATCAAGAAAGAAGAACACAGAAAGGAACACACATTTCCTGCACTGAATCCATCCGATGCGTTATTAATTGATCAACGCTGTTTTACCATTGACCGACCTGATGGAAAACGAAACCGTGCAGACGTCGAACATTAGTTCATTTCATTTCGGCTAACCGGAAGGGCAATGTGGGGAGGAATCTCCTTACAAGAGCACCTTTAAGAAAGATTGAGGATAATCTTACTTCTCAGCAATATGTTAACATCCTTGAACTAACAGTTTAGACTTTGCAAGCCATTTCAAAAGTGTTGATTTTCAAATAGTAAAATGCAAGGTCACAGTGCCTGGGTTACAATGGAATATCAACAAATATTCAGCCTGGAAGCTACTAAATACAAGCAAGTGGACTTTCTCAGCTTTTTTCCATCTCACTTGCTACCCAGCTCGAATCCTAGGATTGTGTGCATGCTCCATTGGACAACAATTCACCGATAACACAGTCCTCTTCCTCTTTATGTGCTAAGAGGACAATCTCTGGATGACGGTCAGACTGCGGCAGAATGCAGCATTCCTCTCCATGCGTCAGAACACCGGGCCAGGCACCTAATTCCAAAGACTTTATATTCAATGTTCATATTATAACCGTGGAGAATTCAGGTTTATTTAAAAAAGTACATATTTTCATAAATTGATAATTATTAAATATGATGTGCTTGAATGAGACCATGTACTGGCAGTACACAGTTGATTCCACAAACACAAGTGCCATAGCTAATTTTAACCCTGCAGAATGAATATCTTTTTGTAACCCCCAAGTTTGGCAAGCCTTCCAAATAGTTTGTAGGCATGGAAGTGGCATCTAATTGTAGTTTTGGAGGCACGGTGACACCAGGATGCAACCAACTCCTGCAGTTGTTCAACTGTGATCTTTGGAGGAAGTTTGGCCTCTTGAACCATCCTTCTGATTGCACGTGGAGGCAAAATACACTTGCATCCTCTTTCAGGTAGGTTCATCAGAGTTCCAGTTGTTTGAAACTTCTTAATTATTGCCCTAATAGTGGAGATGGATATTTTCAGGTGTGAAGATATTTTTTATAGCCAGTGCCTGATTTATGAAGGTCAACAACCTTTTGTCGCATTTCTTTATTCTCTGATCTTCCCCAAGTTGATGGATGATTAAAGATGTTTGTCCTGTGTCTCACCTCATATTTATACCCTAGTGAAACAGGAAGTCATGGATGACCACTTAAGTTTTCCTAAAGACTCAGGTGTGTTTAAAAAAAGGTAAAATATAAATGGGCATATATGTCAATTAGATTTTGTTCATTGGAATTTCTAGGGGTGCCAATAATTGTAACGTGTTTCTGAGGATTTTTTCCTTTGAATAATTTTACCTCACTGAAAGGTTAGATTTCTCTCAGATTTTCAGTGTAAGATCAAGCTGATAAAAACCAGACATTTTTTCATAGCCTTTTTTGCTCATCTTTACAAAGGGTGCCAATAATTCTGGAGGGCACTGTATGCATAAAGTGTATAAAATAAAATGCAGATCATATTGTTTACTATGACCAATCCTTTGTGGTTTCCCTACTATTATTTACTCCATAAACAGAGAATGAATGCAATGTAAGATTGATTAATGAATAAGACATTTCATTTTTAATGTACATAGTTTATTGATGTCCAAATTTATATCGGTAGATTTGGAGGAATAAACTGTACTTTTTAAACATTCTCTTAAACAAAATATAACAAATATTTACACTCACTGGTAAAAATACAAAAAGCATACAGGCAAATTGTCTTTCTAAAAGACATAAGTTACAACAGCTATGAAAAATGGGAGACAAAAAGCAACTTATTGGATAATACTTGTGTCACAGACATGTGCAGTACATTTGCTACCTGTATGACTACAATTGTGCAGTTCTGCCAGAGGTCTAAAAAACATTTATTCCAAAGCTCATTTAGTGCATTCCAGATATATTAGAATAGAGACAAGCGATTGGCAAACAGTGACACACAAGTCAGAAAAAAGAAAATGCCAAAATAAATCTCCCAATATAGCAGAAAGCAACGTTAAAGAGAAAATACACCTTGGTTGAACTGCTCGTGACTTTGCACAACTATGTAGCTCATAACAGAGAATGCTACAGAATAGTCATACGAGTGACACTTTTTGATGTTGTTCCCTATATAAAAAGTGGTAGGCTCCTTAAAAAAAACAGGGCACCGGCCAAGAAAAACTCATGTGTATGGTGTTGAACATTTTAACTTCAAAACACAGTAGTTTATGATACTTTCGTGCAACCCCAATACAAGTATTGTAGCAAAAAACATGCAAAAAGTGTCAGCCCTATTTAGAATGCATTTAGAATGACTACAAGATGTGTTGAACGGTTGCTCCTACAAGAACCACAACAACAACAAAAATTGCTGTCAAATCAGCCTTGACAAAGAAATGGGGTTTTGGTCGGGAGTCTTAGATTTCTCCATAAACCCATATATAAAACAAGGTGAACCTGATGTATACTGACATGAAACATCACCATCCAGACTCTCATTGCCACACTACTGATAGTTTACACTACTGAGTTTATTTCACCTCTGCTCTCACTAATTAGCGGAATACAAATTATCTCACTAAATGTGACTAATATTTTGCCTTAGCTTCAATTATTTATCCTTTCAACTGAAATATAAAAGACTAGTAATGCTAATGCTTATACGTTTCATCACGGAGAACCCTCTTTTCATGTTTTCAGTATAATTTGTCCAGAGTAAATTTGGGTTCTATTTCACCCAACAAAAACAACTATTTAAAGATTAAGGATTTGTAAAGGATTTGTCAAGCTAGAAGTACCATTTTCTCTTTAACTTTGCTGGAAAAAAAGGGACACCATCTGCTATTGACACAACCGATCAATATGATCAGCTAACCTGAATAAGAACCACAGCTAGGCCATGCAAAAGTAAGCCAAACTGCGAGTTGAAAATGCACAGAATAAAAGTCTGAAATTACCAATGATATTTTTTTTTTATTTACACTGCTCTACAAGTAATTTAAATTAGGAAAATATAAAGATCAAGAATATATATTTAAGATCTCTCTTCAAACTTTGTGGCAAATGTTAATACTAAGTTTCATTAAGGTTGTTGGGGAATGTGCAAAGATTTCAGAGGCCACTGGCTCAGCTGGGGACTAAGCCAGTGTTTTCAGTGCCGAAAATCCACGTATTTACGAATAAAGCTAATTTATTCTGCAAGTTCAGTCAGTTGACAAAAGTTGAAACAACCAATTGGAAGGAGAAGCTTTTTCTGCTATGCACAGAAGTTGAGAGATGTCTGGCTGAACTTCCAGGATTAGAACCAGCAGCTGTTGTCCACGGTGCTTTCGTTTCACCACAAGGACCCTGCCGTTAACACTGCTCTCTTTTCTCATCTCTAAGAGCCAGTTGCGTCCGATTACTGTACAACCTATACAACAACAAGAGCAGGACAGCAGCAAGGAGTAAAGATGAGGTGATTCAGAAGGTACTCCCGATGTAAAGCAATGCAGCAAGCATATAAGCTGCGGAGGCAGGGAGGACACATTATGTCATAAGACAAAAAAATCTCTGTACAATGTTTATGAAGCTCAATTTCAGTCTTTACGTCACACTAAAACAGCTTAAATTACACAACAATCTTCCTCTTTAAGATTCCTGCCTCAAAACGATTCGGGGCAGTCATAATCTCAGATTTCGATATATCAATATAACAAAATATTAAAATACAGTCTCTATAGCTTTTTTCTCATCTATACAGTCAGTAACATTAATTTATATTAAAACAAAAAATAGATGTATATATTACCATTAATATCTTCAAGTCTTCGTGTCGCATAATGAGGGAAAAAAACCTTGGGCACTAACAGCAAATGTAAAATAGCCCAGAGATATTCCAGTTATATCCCCACATGGAACATGAAATCCGCAGTTTACAACTCCAGGCCTAGGGTTTGTATTTGATTTGATTACATTACTTGATTTACAGAGTAATTTGCAAGCCCCCTAATTTAGTATGTTTCCAGGTCGCAAAATGAAGTTTTATAAAGAAGCTTGAACTTTAACAGAGCTAAGCCAACAAGACTTGGAGCTGAGAATCCATGAACTGCAATATTTACTTTTTCTTGTTTTATTTTACCAGAAAAGGGATAAAGGAAGGCTTTTTAATTGATGCTTCATGGTAGTAACGTTTACACACTGTTTATGATATAGCTTCCACATGAAAAAGGCTCAATATATTTTTACTAAGTGTTTGACTAATATTAGATAACTAACAACTTGGAGTATTATTTAACATTTTAACACACCCCAACAAGACAGAGTAAATACTAAGAAATGCTGTAGCTGCATAACTCATGTAAGCAATGTCATAACTTCAGGTTGCATATTTGTCTTAAATGTCAACCTGTAAGCGTATAGTGTTTATATAAATTGATTCTAGTGTGAAACAGTAACAGAAGATGTTATTACAATTATGTTTGGCCTCAGTTTCTAAATTCATATTTAGATTTTTTGGCATTAAGCAGGTAGATGGCAGCATTGCGCTAGGAAGTAACCTGTGTTCAATAAGCTGGAGTAGACTAAAACATTTTTAGAACAAAGCCAAATGTTTTCAATTTTACACTCAAAAGAACCTCAAGAGAAAGCAAGAAAATAAGAAAATATACTGTGAGAAGTCAGTGGATTCAATCATTTTACTAGACCTACCATAATCCTGCTTCTTTTAAAAAGACTACTTTGTCCCCTTCCTAGGTACAAATTATGCTGATCACGCTGGAACATATTTAGAAAGTACTAGCATGCTACTTTAAGCATAAGATTACAACACCTATTAATAAGCACACTGACCAGTCTGATATTTCACAGCAAAATCTAAAAAGAAAAGTTAAATTGATTTTGGTCAAAAACACAAAAATTGTGCTATAGCACTTTAATACTTTTTCCCCCCCATCACAGAACCATAGATGAGGTCATTAAATAACGTCCATCCCATTACATGGAGGAAATTGAAGATTTTGCAGTGCTTTGCTTTTTGTTCAAAATATCCAAGGTCATTAGAACGGGCACTGTCACTGAAGATGATTTTGGCTACAAGGATGGAAAAGAAAAGTACTCCACATAAGAATTTCTAAAAATATATGTCTATATTTGCAATTTTATTGTACATGTCCCAATACAGGGCAGTTTGTGATGGTGTAGGCCCTCTAGCAAGATTAGAAAAATGTGCTCCATTAAAAGACAGCAGCAAGCTGGTATAGCTTATGTAATAAAACACTCATAAGTTTAATCTTCCAGTGTGACTGTGTCCACTGATCCTTCGAGACTCCTTTAAAGTCTTCTTCAGAGAACTAGACAGCCGACACTTGTTCTCCTGCAAAAGAACGGAGAACATTTTATTTCTGTACAGCCTGTTCCAATCAGCAAAATAAGAGTCATCAATATTTCTAACAATCATTTTTGTTGCTTTGATTTTACAACACCAGTCACAATAAATTATTATAATTTACAGATAATAAGAAAGGCACTTAGTTTACTTAACTGAAAAGCTGAATAAAGTTCCAATAACACAAAACCATATAAAGTATTTTACATCATTCTTTTTTCCCCAAGTACAGGGAGTTGGATTACACTAAATGGCACTCGCTTCTCCATTTCAAAATACTATTTAAAAAGGGAAAAGCAATAACTGCAGCCCAGAGCAATTTTTAAAAAGAAAGGTACAACTGGTTTTGAAAAAAGGCAATCAGATAAAATTGTCCATTTCGGACTAACATTTTGGTACCTCTCCAGGTACAGAACACCCATTGGTTACAATTTAGGTGTTTAATCTATATAATTATGTTGTTTTCTCATGCATTATTAACACAAAAAAAGATGGAATAAGAGGAGTAAATATTGTTCAGGCAGCTGACACTCTAAAAAGCTTACATTTCAATAAAAGTCATTACAAGTTAGTTAGCATAGGAATCTTTTTTTACGGTTTCACATCACGTACCATCTTCCTCACTATCATGTTGGCTCTGCCGATTAACACTTCCTAGACTAGGGTCAGAGTCTTGCCGGAATTGCATCTGGGACTGAACTAGTCTCTTCGAATGTGCAACAGCTTCAGGTTGGCAAACAATGGCACATGGGGGCTTCACCAGCTTTGACCTCTGCACTGCCACGCTATAGTCTGGAGGTTTTAAGTGTGGGTGGCGGGACGGTCCTTCCTTTACATCCACTAAGGAGATTCCCTGGTATCCCGGCGGAGTTGGGGGGGGCCCTCTATACCTATCGTCCTTCTGAGTTGACGTAACACAGTACACTGGCACAGGAGACAAGCAGTGGCAATGTTAATGAGGAAAAACAGAAAATGAAAAAATAAATTAAAAACAATGAGATGTTAAAGTTATAAACACGGTACAAAAAAAAGGGTATAAACAGAATGCAAGATGAATGGCAGCAGCAGATTTTAACCTTAACTTTCCCCCGTCTCTATACCTACGAACACCCCTGCCATCTTTTAAGAATGATGTTAAAAAGGAGCTTTGAAATGCAAACACAGATAAGGTAACCAGGTATAAAGTAGCACAAATGTATTACAGTAGAAAGTAGCACTTATAGTAGTAAGTTAAGCTTAAAGCTTTTCTACATATACTACCTTTCATATTTTACATATTCAAATGAAACAAACCAGTTAAATCAGTTTTGAATTATCATGCTCAGTACCTTCAAAATCTTTGCAGTGGGCAAAAAACCTAAGGGTTCTGGAAACAAATACTACATCCTTCGCAAAGCAATACTGTTTAAAGCAATAGCAGCGGCAGGTGCGTAACAATACATAAAGCACTCTCTTTTCATTATCCTCAATTGCAACTCAAGCCCCACAGATAAAGAAGACAAGACTTGTGTTTAGTGCTTGGTTAATTTAAGCTAGGAGACGGACAGAGGAAAATGAAGCGGTTACGTGCCATTTCGAAGCCCCGAAATCTGCTGATGTCATTTCATTTGTTTCAAAATTTAAAAAAAGGCATGGAACTCTTCAAGTACATGCAGGTAGAAAAAGAGACGAGGTACAGTATGTCCTTACCTATAAGTCCCTTTTCTGTGCTTGAGGTGACAGTTTTGTAAGACGCATCTGTCCTTTGGGGGCTGTCCAAAGCAGCTCCCTGTGTCACCACAGAATTTTCTGGAGCCCTACGCTTTATAGTCCCATAGTTCCCTTCATAAGTGTCAGATAGGGAACTTGAAGAAGCCCAGCTTTGCCTGGACTGGTTGAGCTCTAAGCTGTCCTTGGAATGTCTTTTACTGGCATCGTCCACCCATGAACCTGTCGGTTCCACTTCCACTATGGGCCCTTCCAGCTGCGTGTGGCGGAAGGAGCTGAGCTCCCAGGCCCTCTGGCCAGGGATGCTCTGGAAATTGTCATGGGAGTTGCTGGAGCAGGAAGTCCAGCTCCCTCGGCCGCTGTCCGCTGTGTCAAGGAATATGTGATCGTGTGTGAGCTCCTCATTGCTCGTTGAAGACGTGAATGTTGACGCCCTCGTGACAGGAGGCCGTGGCATTGAATAGCTAAAGAAGAAAAAAGAAACAACTTCTTGCACAGCAACAGAACCCAATGTGCAACGTCAAGCAGTCCTTTGCAGCTACTACTGAGCCACTCATCCAAAGCTGAATAATCAAAGGGTTTTGTAAAATGATTACTAGGAAGGGAAGGCCATACATAATACTTTGCTGTGTTTGCTAGGGAATAAAATGATTTGATCAATTCTGATTATGACACAAATCATGGCGAGAAGTGCAGATTAGTGGATTTCCTGCTGTGCACACACAGCTATCTGCCACTGAGCAATGTACTTCAACCAGACTGGTCCAGTCTAACAAGTTGCAGAAATATCAGCATTACCGAGGGTATCCCTAGTGCACTATCCAAGATGGCGTGACATACAGTACTCTAGAGTCTGCTTAGTGTTACAGAAACCTGAAAAGTTCTAAACTGAGGAGCTTCTAGGATTGACTGTGGACTTTACAGAGTTTCGTTAACTGGTTAACAGTACCACAATCAGTATTAATTTTATTCAAATTATTTTTTGGACTGCAAGAATGAGGATGTAATAGGAAATAAAAGTACAATGGTATGTGACTTATGGTTTAACTGCATGTCTTAGGTCATATTCCCAAACTGTCAGCACAACACTTAGTACAGTGACCTGCCTTGGTTTGGTACACCAGGTCATGAAACAAGGCAAAGGGGGTGAAGGTCATCTGCCAGTGGCTGCAGGATGTTACCTGGTACAGGGCTGGATACAGTCGGCTGCGGAGTGTACACCGTTTTTCCTGTCTGCGGCCCCGGCTCTCTCGGCGAGGCTGCAGGCCTGCAAGTAGCAGCGCTCCTCTGACGCGGAGGCCGGCACGGAGTCCACCGAGCAGTTGCTGACGAGGCTCGAGCGAGAGGAGATCTCGCTGTGACTCGAGTCCGAGAAGTTATCAGACCTTGTCGGAGCAGTCACAGCAATACCTGGGAGAGGGGGGGGGGGAGGCAAACTCGTCAGGTTTCTTTCAGAGTTTGCAGCATATTTTGCAAAGGAGTTGTTTCTGTCCTTTGGAGAATTTTAACAATATTATAAATTTCAATTAGCAAAAAATAATATACCCTTAAGCCTGATCGCTAAAACACAGTAAAGCAAAGGACTACTACTATTCCCATAGCTCCGGAAAAAACTCAAGACTCTATGGCTCCCCAAGAACTTTATAAACTTGGATTTTAAATCATTGATCAACAATTAATGAAGATGAGACATTTTATGTGTCATTTAGTATTAAGTCCACCAAAACCACGATATAGCTATGCACATCAGTTAAGATCACTTTAATTTTGCAGCATCGTTCTGAGGAGAACATTTTGACCCCCACAACCATCTGAATTTCATGGAATTCAGTAATGTGTACGGGCCAATACAGTATGGTGCAATATGGATGTTAATTTTAAATCACATTTGAAGCAATCTATACAAATAAACGTTTCTGTCTTTCTGTCTACAACCTTCTTCATTTTCTTTCTGTTGGTGGAAAGGGGCTCTTGAAATCTGAAGTAGTAATATCAAACTAGTTATGTGCCGTTTCCAAACGGACAAAAGACATGTAACTTGGCAAAGAGCGGGTTATGTTTCACTCTATATGCAATTTTGGAAAGTGAAGGTTATCGACAGCATGCAGATATTTTACAAATTCATGAGTCTGAAGGAACTTAATTTATAAAGCACCCAGGTCTTAACTTGCTTCCTTTGGGTCTTCTGTGCATCACCTACAGGCTTGTTTCCACAGTTTTTTTAATAAAACAGATCTGAGGTTTTTTATTATAAACCTCTCAGTCTTAAAAATAAACACAGCCTTGTGCAGATCAAATCACCAGAAAATGCACAGTTAATTCAATACACTTCGACAGCCAGTGTCATGGGAGGTGTTTTTTTCAAAAGCACTAATGTTTCTAGCACTAAATGGCATTTTCTGCATCTATTATTTTATTAAGCACATTTCCTTTCACTATTTCAAACTGTACAACTGTATATACAATGTTAAAGAGATATTCCCATTTTCCAGAGTGCATCCCTACTTTTTACTGCTCTGTATTCTAATCACATATTCTGTCCCTCACGGTATCACTTAAACTATAAATAACATCAGTTTATCTGTATTTTTGCATACCACTGATGTGATTTGCAGTAGGAAAAATATTTCATGTAAAAACACGAACATAAAAACTGATTAACAATAATGGACAAAATACAATTAGAATCTGTAAAGATATTGATTTTTCTATATATTCTATAGATATCCTGGTCATCAAGAGAACACTTGGCTTGTATTTAATCTAAAAAACATTCTAATGAGCATTATAATTGCAAATAATTGGAAAAAATGTTTTTGAACACTGAAGTCCAGAGTCTATTCAATCTGTGTTTCTGTCCTTGAACTTAGAGCTGTTTTTTTATTCAGATGGTCTTTCTTCTCATATGCCTGCCTCTGGGGGCGAACCATGCTGAAAATCTGTTCACTTGCACAGCGAAGTTGCTCCACCCGTGACTTCGCTTGCTAGGATCCTCCGAGTCATTTCTGGCTCTCTCTGCCTGCTCTTCAACACAGTGAGCTGCCTTGTCCTCACTGGCAGCAGCTGCTGCAGCTCTCTCCCTAGACTGGCTCCTCTCCCTGCAAATTCTAAACGGTGACCTCATCCTTTTCCTTGGGGTTATCTCTGGCACTGGCTCAGAGGAAGGCCCTGGCACTGTCTGCATGCTGTCATTGCTACCGTTTCCTGCCGCTGCCCTCACTGCTGTCATCTGACGGATTCTCTTCTGCAAGAAAGCCCCACCTATAGAGCTGCGGTGTGCACTGTTCCTGGTGCTAGCCTCGCTGGTCAGTGAGGACGAGGAGCCTGACAGGTTCATCTGGCTCGAGTTCTGAGACTTTGGGACACTGCCAACTGCACAAGGAAAAAATGAAGATGAGACAAAATGCCGCATTTACGGTTTTCATCAACTCCTTCAAAACCCTAAGACTTTACCCGTGAACTCTAGAGCGTTGGGTTTTTCAAATTTTCTTTTCGAGGACATGAAGCATCAGCATTTATCATACATCTGTCGCATCGATGCCTAGCTGTTTTAAACCTTTTATTTTTTATCAAAAGTTCACCAGTTCATTCTAAAGTAGTCTAAGCCAAAATAATTACTACCTGTAAAAGCATAGTTCCGTATAAGAGTACGCTTCACAAATCTGTCAGTCTGCTTTTGCAGATGAAGAACTCAGAACACAGGACTCTTTCTGCTCAGGTTACTTTGATCAAAACAGCATTTAAATCTTTCTTTCTTAAAAAGCAGAGACACGGTGAAGAAGCCAAGGCGCACCTTTGCGGGGTGATCCCTGCGGAGAGACAGGGGGGCTGGAGTGAAGGGAAGAGGCAGTCGACCCAGCGTCTTCTGCAGCTCTCTTACAGTTCACCTCCTCAGATGAGCTGACAGGTTTCTTTACCACCTGTGGAGAACTAGTACCTGCAAGAGGGGACAACTGGGTCAATCTCACAAGTGACTGCTTCTGGCACTGTGAAGCACTTCTGGCACTTCTTTCTTGAAGAGCTGAACAAACTGACAAATTACACTTGCTTTATGCTAAAATAACACCCCCAAGGAATTATCAAAAAGACAAATGCAAACTTCAGACACTCTACATACATTATAAACACAGATAAGATTTTTAAATCCAGCTGCTTTGCATCAGAACTGCAACAAATTAAGACAGTCACAAAAAAGTAGACTTCTGAAGAGGGAGGCTTCAGCAGGTCTCAGAAAGACTAAACCATACGATGCATTTAAAGCAATTTTATGGAAAAACATGAGAGACGGGCATTAAACTCACTGAATGAGACAATGTCCTTGGATGCCCCTTTCTTCCGCAGTGGGTAGAGATTGACAGTGGGCACCTGCAGGACCTGGCTCATTCTGTGTTGCTGGTGGGATTTTCCAGATGGAAGTGATGATCTTGAGGATACCGGGGACATGTCAGATTTGGCTGACCTCCTTTCACTTAAGTTCTTGGACACTGTCATATTGAAACAGGAAATAATTAATCTTGCATTTGTCGTTGCAAGATTATTATGTTCCCACCAAAGACAATCACAAAATAACAACATTTTAAGGCGTTTTACAGTAAGAGTGGAGATGTGTCTAGTTGAGATAAGTGGTTGGGAAAGTCAAAGACAAGGGAGGAACAAACATATTAAGAATTAAAGTTCTGACAAGTAAACGGAATGCTTGAGAAACCTACTACTACTACTACTACTACTACTACTCAGATGAAACAAATCTGAGATAAAATGTAAAAACAGAAAGATAATCTGTTTTATCCATATCAAATTGTCTAAAATGTTATAATCTGATGTAATTATTTTTACTGGTATTGTTCAAAACCATTACATTGGCCCCTGTCTTGGACACTGAGCAGGGCTGTCCAGCACAATCCACCAGATGGCAGTGTGAACCCAGTAACTTCTGAAAAAGTGTTTTCCATTACCAGCAAGTACTTAAAATAATTCAAATAGCTTCAAATTTCATCATCTATTTGGTGACCAATGTTTTAAAACATCTAGAACATGGTCTAAATGTGGAACCAAACCTAGCAGTAGGAAAGGATCATTTTTTGTGAATCTATTTGAGCAATTAAAACATATTGCCATTCTATGAGCATAAGGCTGAAAACGGTCAATACATGAGGCCAGAATATTTAGGTTGCAGAACTAAAATCAGTTTTAGCCGTTTTTCGTTTCAGTTCTATTTCATCTCCCACTGGCTGAATTCTTCCACATCTTACAGATGGAAGTTTCCTGTATACTTACAGAGCTTCTGTATAATTATAATAAAAATAATAAATTAACTGGGTTATTCATTAAGAAATACATATAGATCAAATGAAATCTAAAAATGGCATACCCAGGTCAAAACGTAAAACGTGATGAATGCAGAAAGTAAACTACTGTACAACCCTGGACTGAGAAGAAGTGTACAATTCCCCTTGGTGGAAAAAAAAAAACTTACAGGTGCTGTAGGCGGGTTCACACTGCAGCGACATAATCTGGAATTTCTCCTCGTCCGTTTCCACTTGCAGATTGGAAAGATACTGCTTCACTTTCCGTGCCATCTGGGCGTCCTCGTACAGCTTCTTGGCATTGAGGAGAGAGCTGCGGCGCACGCGCTTCTTGTGCGCCCCCACTTGGACGTCCAGCACGTTCGAGTTAGTGCTGCCCTGGCTGAGAGACCTGCAGCAGGGAAACGGATATGAACGAACTGCATAAAATCAGCACGAGCTGCTCAAAACAGACATGCAAACTGCAGGTTATTTCACAAGAGCGATACATGCCTTTCCCGTTGCAGTTAAAATCAAAGTCTTTCCTTCTTAGCATTAAAGGGATAAGGCAGAAAAGGGTTTATTGTAGCGAATTTTCAGTAAAACAAAACCACATTTAGATCACACACATAGTATGACTAGATTCTGTATAAAACTTTATGCAGGGTCATATTCTACTTCAGCTTACTTTGAACCCTTACAAACAACAGTGCAAGAACTCTAGTGCATGACATTTTGTCGTTTCAATTGAAAAAAATCTTGTGTTTTTACATCAGTTCTGTTACACAATGTTTTATAAGCTAGATGCAATTACTTCATATTCAAGCAAAATTCTTAAGAGTATATCCCGTATTCTGCATTCCTAGATACAATAAGCTGCACCCCTTGCTACCAGATTAAATATAGTAATATGCACCGATTCATAGTTGTCCTAATTCTTTTAGAAATAGAAGCAGTCCATGCTTGTTAAATATTTTTTTACAAAGTCATTCAAAATTTACTTTTAGCATAGCAAGTTAAGAAGGCCATGCAGGTTTCTTTTTCACTGAACCATGCCAAGAAATAATGATGTTTGATGAATGAAAAACGTTAGAAAACAAATGATAATAGTAACCAAAAAAAAACACACAACACAAAGTAATTCACATTCCATTACAATGTTTATGATGCAGAATGATTATTCCCCCTAGATATAGGTTACTTCGCAGCATCCAGCATGTTCAATGGCTGACAAAGTCTTGTCTTGCAACCAGTCCCACTCTTCAGTATCAATGTTAATACAGTATGAAGCATGCTGTTCTTATCTTGGTAAAGGCAACCAGGATGCAAGGTGTTAAAGTGCTTAGAATTGGTGGCTTGGTAACAGGAACTTACCCTAAACTTTTCCACCTCTTCTTCCTGCAAGCAAGAGCCATGAACATTGAAGCATGTTTTAAAAAGGAAGAATCAGGACACAGAACAGTCAAGACCCAAGAGCAACAGGAGCAAAACAGAAGGAGGAAAAATGTTTGAAGCAAAGGACAATGACAAGATCTGAAATCCTCTTCCATACCTCAGAAATTCAAACACCTTGCATTTGATTACGACGTACTAAATATAGCAGGTAGTGTTGATGTTGAAATTGTATAGGAATATTCTAATCACCTGTCTCTCCCCTTTTCTAAGATTAAAAAGGATTTGATGCAAACAGAAGAGTGGTCATAACTCCTTCAACCTTCAGCATTTGAAATAATTTACAGTAAATTAGAAATCTTCTCCCTTTCCTTGCCGAACCTCTGGAGTGATCATATACATGACCATATTGTCCTATTCAGAAAGGCACACATGAATACAATCATTGCCTTGACCAGTTCAAGCACTAAAATGAAGAATGTCCACATCACAGCCAATAATGTATTGCATCTAGATTATATTAGATATACAGGGGATTTGGGGAAACAAAGGTGATAAAACATCCTCAACAGAACTCCGTTTGTGGCCTTTACAGGCTTCCTCTAGGCAACATAAATCAACAGCACATCTTTCTTAAGGATCCTGGACATTTCTGCATTGTATTCAGAATTACTGCATGTTCTGAAAAATGGAAATGTATAGAAATACAGAGTCCTTTCTTGACATTACAACTACTGTCTTCCTGGTGTCCCCAACCAAAACCTAAGAAATATTTATCATTTATACTTCCATTTGTGATTTTTATTGGCTTTTACCCTACCCATCAATCGAGACATCTATTCTGAAATGCTACCTCTATAAGCGCCATAATCAGTGCCTTTCACATACTGTAATTGTCAAGCCTTTTCTCTTCTGGGCTCATGCACGAGTCTTTTACCTCAGCCCATCAGCCTCCTCTGACAAATCAGTGTTAAGGACCATTAATCCACAACATGTTCGGCCACAATGGCTACCCACCAGATTTCAAATCACTTTCATGAATCTTCAGATCCTTACCGGCTCTCCCAGTACATTCCTAATAATCTATTTGTACCTTGTGATTCTAGCCCATTCTTAACAGATTTAAGATGGCTAAGCCACACGAATGCTCCAAAACTCAGCCATTACTATCAGAACAGCCCCTATTGTAACCTACACAACATCTCTTTGGCTTATACTAAACCTGATCTCTTCTAAAGAGCAAGTGTAATATTTTGTCCCATAATTCATCCTATTTAATTCTGATTATGATAGCTAATGAAACACCCCGTTTTTGTTTTTCCTGTATTTTTAACTTGCTTAGAAAATGTTCAATATAAAATCTTACTAGTGCCTGGAACCCTGAAGTAGTTTCCGCAGCTTCTGTAAAATTCAGTTTATCAACTGTATCAAGGTAAGATGAGCAGTTGTGACCACAATGAAAAGTTGCTCAACATTAAAATGAAAACCACTCTTGAGTTTATAGGAGACTAATGATAATCAAACCTACAGTACCAAAGGTTTGCTAAAATGCATGAAAGCCTCCTCAATGAAGAAATTATTCTAGACTTCTCACACCATCCAGGCAGTGCTGGGGCTGGAAAAGACATTGGACAGTTGCACTCCTATTGCAATACTATACAATGTGAGCCATCTGGATACTTTACCAATGTTACAATATCTTTATTCTAAACGAGCCTTGTTATTGATTACACAAAAAATCGATTCACACAGTGACACTGGCTGCCAGGGGTTTTAGTCAGCAATAAACTGCATAATATCTTCATCAGGGAATTCACACACGGAGCACAAGCACAGTCGTTATTGATTCTCAGGCTTCAGCCACAGCCCTGGCCTGTTTGAGCTGCATTATTCACATGTAAAATGCCCCACTTTCACCTTTGAAAAGTACCCACCTCTGTCTGAACATGAGGGCTGGGTCCATGTTGGCAGAAGTCATGCGCACGACGTGGCGGATCTCTTTGGCAACCATCCGCAGCTTCTCAAAGTTCACGAGACCGTCCACGCTGGAATCATTACCTGCAACCACAAGGAGAGTTTCATCATGTAAAATAACTACATATTGCCCATTTTAATTAGAAACCGCACAAGAGTTAAAACACTGGAAGGTGATGAAGAAACAGAATACTGAACGGTTTGGTTCTACATAAATGTTGGCTGAAACACAGTCTGCCACCTTCATATGTCTGATGTACACAATAAATATATCTTTCTTTATAAAAAAAGATTCCACCAGACCTCCTCAGAATTTGAGGCTTTCAGTTCTCCGTTTTACTGAGATTCTTTTCAGGATACAAGCTTGCTCTTCCACTGCAAATTATTCCTGCTCTGCGATGTAGATATTCTCAGAAGGACAGGCAGCTGATAAAGCATTTTAACACATAGGTCCATCATCATAATGAGCTTCCAACTGATTTATTATTTCTTTTTAATCATTACGAATGGGTTTGTAAATAGTTGGTGCTCATCAGGGACTATGACCTTTCTGTAGGCTAGGTACTTTTATTAACATGGTATTTAACATATATTTAAAATTCTGGACTGTTACTTGTGACTGCAAGACAGCTTTCTAATTTGTCTTCTGCTATGAGCTACCCATTTAACCAAAGCAACAGTGCTCTAGCAGCACTTCTTACAGTATTTTGCTGAAATTAAATTTTACTTTTACCATTGTATGACTGTAAATACTGTACACAAGTCCTAAAATGGAATTGCTTCGATAGCATTTGACAGACGTTTGGTTCTCAAGATAGTTACATAAACTTGTGATTTTCCACCTAAAACTTCTGTATTTAACTCACAAAGAAATAACGAGATTAGTCATAATGCAAAAAAGAAAGCAATCAAGCTAGAAAAAAATAATTTAAGAGAAAACAATCATCATTAATTAAGAACTTCTTAAAATAGCCTACCTTCATGAAGAAATGTCAAGTCCTTCTTCACAACAGGAAAGAGAGGAATGATGGGAGGTTGCATACTCTGGCTGCTTAGTAGATTGCGATACTTAGCCATGTTCCTTGAAGGATCAAAAATGTCCTGGAGATCTCTGAAGAGTTTTTCATACTTGCTTGGAAGCTTTTCCCATGTTCCCCTCAGACGAGCTACTGGTGCCAAGTTCAGGCCACTACAATGGTACAGGACAGAGTTTAAGCCTTTCAATGCAGAAGAACAAGAAATTAAGCAAGCCCAGATCTGTCAGAAAGTAATATGAAACTTTTTCCATATATATAACCGATATGCTCCTTTGTTGAACTGTTGAGTTTAGAAGAGAATTCCCTTGTTAAATATGACTTCTCACTGACTGAACATTAATAGGAAAATCTGAATAAATTCGGAACCTACTCATTTTTAAGAACCACCCCCCAAAACACACAAGCACTTTAAGTCAAAATCAATCAGCAAAAACGTGAAGTTTTATAACAAAGTTTTGAGTTTTCAAAAACTTAAGACAGCTACTGCAATTTGTAATCTTAGGTGCTCTGCTAAATTCAGATGGAAAGCTACTGTAACAAAAATTCTGAAAGACTTAAGAATTAAGTCAGGATTTATAATTTACCTCGCAAAGTGCTGACACACAACTTCTACATAATACATGTACAACAAAAAACACTGGTTTGTGTTCTCGCCTACAAAAAATCTATACCAAAGTGTTACATTTTTAATGCTTTGTTTCATCAATAAGAACTGATGATATATTCCTGACATCAAGCCACGTCTTTCTCTAGTATCTAAAAAAAAGCTACGTTGTTTTTTGCTGGAAAAGTCTCAAGCATTGATTCAATAACATGCTCAGCAGCTCATATAAAACAGGAAAAAGGTTGAACCATGACTTTGAGTTCATCACCCATTTTCAATCACTCAGTGCTGCATGATCAACTAACTAAAAATATAAATTTAGAGACTTACAATGTTGTAACAAAATCCTTTGATTGAGAAATTACATGTTTTATTTATTGTTTTCGGGGTTTTCCTCATTAAGCAGTATGGATGGTAGAAATAAAAGATCAATTGCGTTTTGTTTTTCAAAGCAGACTAGTTGTTTGTCGTCAGTCATAAAATTTTCAAACATGAAACAAAAGAGCAGTCACTGTCACTTACATACTCGTCATTGTGGTTTTTGCTTCTCCTTTATTTTTACAGGTAACAATTCTTTACTTAATGAGACTTAAAGGCCTCGATTTACTTGTTTGGGTAACAGTGGGAAAATAAATCAGTGAAGATAACTCTGCACTTTCTGTTTGGAGATCAACCTATGCAGTGCAGACGACGAAACTTACTCAAGGTGTGATGAGGCCCACAAAAGCTGTAGTAAACGGACTACTGATGAAAGTGACTACTTCATTGGCTTTCTTTATTTCAGCTTTCGCCAAAAGTAATATTCTATTGCAGACTACCGGTAATTGCACTGTATAGCAAGTTAACAAAATGATGGTTCACAGAATATATAAATTCTGGCAGATACCAAGGTCAAATGGTACTGTAGAGAGCACTTCAAATTAGCACAGAATTTCATTTGAAAAAAAAAGAGTAAATCTTAATGCTACATCATACCATCAAGATGAAACATTCATTCCCAATGCTCTTTCAAGAGAAATGAATGTGTTAGGCCAACAAAAAAAAAGGAAGCATACCTGATTATTGCAAACATAGAGTTAAAATTTTTACACTCCCGACAGTGCAGAGAAATTTTAATGAAGTGCTTAATGGTCTTCATCCTCTTGAAGTGGTTGGGCTCTTTCAGGATCTCAGTGGCCACCCAGAACGTTTCTTGATTAATGACATCTTCGAACTGCTTGAGGTGGGTGTTGCTGGCCGCAGAGTCCAGTTTGAACAGATCGTCAATGTACTCTGTGGGCTCGAGGTTGCGGAAGAGTTCGAAGTCCCGCATGGAGAGCTGTGTGGCCACCTCCACCGTGCTCAGCTGGAGCAGGCTGATCTGGCTCTCCCTCAGCAGCTCCTGAGCATCGTCATCTGAGCACAGAGTCTCTGTTTCCATGTTATTTTTCAGGTAGTATCTGGGGAAAAACCCACAAATGGTGCAAAAAGATTAATGACATGAAAAAAGCTGCAAGGCTTGCTCAAAGAAGAGATGGGGTTCGAGAGGTGTCTGCAGAACAGCAGGTCTGTTCTAGGAATTGGGAGGATTACAAAAAATGCAATTCTGGTCTAAGTAAAAAACAAATTCTGCTGGATCAGCTTGTCTGTGTCTTAATATGCATATTAGTTACTGTCAAGGAAGTTCCTGTTAAGCAAGATACAGAACAGAAAGTGGCTCTTATTTGCATAGTCTAGAGACCAAAAATAGATACATTGAATGAAAATTTTGCTCCAAAACATTTACATCAAAAGTATTCAGTTTACATGCTGTTCTATGAGACCTTCAATTTAAAGACTCGATATATGCATTGCTGTTCAGACACAAGCGGGGATAACGTTCACTGCAGTCTAGAATGAAACTGGAAGAAATGTTTAAAAAATAGTGTTGAGTATTTTAATGGCTTTTTAACATGCCTTTCGGAGCACGTGTTCTGTTCATGTTTTTCTACCACTCCATTGGAAACATGTTTAAATTCCTACCGCCCGTTTAGCTGGATCCTGTCGGCTAGTTTGGACAGCTGATCAGGAAGCCTCCTCTGTTTGATCACGCCCTCAGGGCTGATGGAGACCTCACAGAGGGAATAGGTATCAGGAGCTGCCGTCAGACCAAACTCATTGACCACATGAGACACCACATCCTTGGCTGTTGTGTCTTTGCTTATAATGATGTAGCAGCTCTGCTGGTCAGCCTTAAAAACGCGGATAACTTGATCTGGAATGTCTATTATAGAAAAAAAAAAAGAATAGTTTTAAAAGACAAAAAACAGTTGATCTGAATTCTCTGTTCATTTTTGTTTTCACTGACACCTACTGTATGAAGACTGAAATACGTTTTGAGGATGTTTTCATAAATACACAACAAGTCTAGAGTTAAAGAAGTTCCTTAGAAGAAACTACTTCACACATTCCATAAGGGACTGCAGAAATAACTTTGGTAAAGGTTATACCATAAAAAACCTTAAGCTATCCAAAAAAGGTTAATCAGCCTATAAAATTTAGAAAGATTCTTGAACATTAAACAAAGAACTGTTTCAACTTCAAGATTTTAATACCATAGACTGAACTGCACTAAATTAAGCAATGATAAATAGAATATAAGCTTCACTTATACGATATCAAGCTAAATCAATACTGATATGTAACCATTATTATACATTGAACTATGCAACCATTCATACAAATTGAGTAGGTTAACAAATGCATAATTAAAAATTGATAGCACAAGGCTGCTTATTAACTGCAAAGTGACTTAAACATCTATTAAAATATCATTATTCTTTTGCAAAATTAAAGATTACACCACAATGTCCTGGGAAATCATGATGAACTGCAGATTCTTTCTAAAAATATTCATTACATCTGATGTTGAATGAATAAAAACTATTATTTATTAATTAGAAACAGCCGCTTTAAGTGCTAGATAACAGAAATGCTGTATATCAGGTTACAGTGCAAAAAGGACATTGCATTAATAGCCAATACACACTAGTACAAGATTATAAATTAAATAATTTCCACTAATTATCTTTAAAAAATGTATTTCTGTTTTCATGGCAGTGTAACAAACTTTACACTGTCTGTTTCTTTCTCTTATAAAATGAATTTGGCTGCTTGAAAATTTCAAATAATGCATTCAGTTACTTATCAAAGTTCTCCCTCTCTTCACTCTTCTGGGAGAGGTCAGATATATCAAACTAACAGAAGCTACTGAACTGCTGACTCATGACATGCATACCAAACTACTGCACCATATTCAATAGGAGGGAGGAGTGTGTCAGTTTTATCAGGCAAGAGGTTCACATAAAACTCAGACTAAGCTAAAACTACAAAAAAACAAACATGGAATAAAAAGGGAATACTATGTATGGCAAATGACAGGCAAAAAAGCATGTTAAAAAATGCTAAGGGAATGAAAAACACCACTTTTAGTGGAGGATAAGACTTTTTCAGTATTCCAACAGTAAATAACATTGAAGAATGAAAGGTTTCAGAGAGGAAGGAGGAAAACTTTAGATGATGAAAGGGTAATAACTTATATATAAAATGCATATTTTACTCATGACTGACAAGATGCCCAAGGCTGAATAAAGAAAATATTCTATAATAGACTGAATAGTATTAGCATGAAACAAAACATTTACAGGTTTGAGAATGACTTAAACTAGAGGATTATCAGTATGGCAAAAGTATTTTGTAGTCAACAATCTCCATAACAAAAAAACACTTGGTAATAAAAACTGAATTACAGCTCCTTTAAAAACAACTCATGCATTATGTAGTTATAGGCATACTTACAGTAAAAGCTTACAGCTGCGTAAGCAGAAAAGAAAAAAAGAAGCCAGTCAATGGAAACATGACATTTAAACAAATTGAGACATGATATTTCTCTTTTTTAAAAGTAAAAAAATACGGACATGAACAAGACTAACGAAAATGCAACCTTACTTTTGCATCAGTTGCTCATTCGGGATGTTGGTGAATTAATTCTATTTTAAACAGTGAGCACATAGGTTGTTAATTGTTTTGAGTAATCTTTTTCCTTGATTATACCAAGGTGAAGCCATTTGACTTCATTAAACCAGCAGGTGCTCAATGTTCGATATATGAGTTAAATTAAAATTGCCAGTATGAGTGATTAAGAATCTGTATAAACAGCCACTCATAAAGACATGATTTTAATTAATTCAAGAACAGTGAAGGATAAGGCTGTGCTCTGACTAAATAATGAAGACTGCTGGTTGCTATTGTGACAGTTGGAGGGGTCTGCCTGAGAGAAACTGCCCTGTGAAAGAGATATTCTAGAACATATACACTAGTCTAGAGAATCCAGGAAAACAGGAAGCACACCCAGATGATCCAGGACAATCATATCATGTTTGATCCATAACCATTTTTGCATTGCAGGCTACAGTGGTGAGAAATGCTATGGTAAAAAACCTACACATGAGCAGAATGACTGTACCTCACTTTCTGCTTAAAAATGATCTGTATGTCATTCATACAGCAGAGAGAGTCATTTTATTCAACAGTAAATGCCGTTTTGCTTCACAAAAACAATGGAAGACGACATGATCAGTGTAATGCCAATTGCCATGGGATTTAACCCAACCAGTAAGTCAGTGGAACTGTGACTTATTGGTTGGGTTAAAGTGGAGTGGAGAAATTTGCTTTAACACAAGAACATCAATGCTGCAGTTGGTAGGCTAACTTCACCACTCAGCAATACACTTGTTACAGTTATCAAGCCAGTAAGTTTTACAATCTTGAAAGCCAAAGCAATGTTAAGCTCTTGCAATGGTCTGCTTTTTCTCCACAAGGCTCCACACACCCAATGAAGAGACAGCCAAAATGTTGTATTATTTTTATTCTTACTTGTTCCTTTGCAGCCTACGCATGCTAATGCAGCAACCTACTAGAATAACTTTTCATAGAGCAATTCATTTAATTAATGGCTCTTTATACAGTACAGTATATAAATGGAATAGCAAACCACAGAAAAATGTGTGCATATATAATCGCACACGTGTAGATGTAAAAACCGACACTGATAAATGCAGAAGCACCTACTACACGTTATTTCCACTGCACTGTGTTTAAATGGTAAAAGATAAATTAATGCTACTAACAACTGCTTTAATTTTTTAGTAGCATACTTATTCTAGCATTACTGAATTATAGTAAAAGAAAGAAGCTGTTTTAAGCTAAAAAGTTACTAAAAAAGCAAGCAATTACTCATTTTTAAAAGTCAAAATTATTAGTAAAAGTAAAAGTTCGCAAGCACTCTTCCACTGCATTTCACTTCTTTCATATAGTGTACCTATGTGTTTTTGCTTTGCTGTGAACAAAATGAGAATTTTCAGGCAGTATTTTTTTGGCAATTGCTAACGAAGCTAAGTGACATCCTTATTCTGCCAATTAAACTTTGAAAATGTATTATATTGCCTGCAAAGGCTGGCAATATTTTTTGAAACAACAAAAATGTATAAAAAAGATTTTGAGTTTACTTCAGTGTTCAAAACAGTTCTTTTAACATTTCCGTTAATATTAGGTATAAACTTAGTTACAGGAGCATGCGATGGGAACAACAGATTTTTACAAGTTATGTATTGTGAATTGGTACAGTATGTTTAGAGATGACAGCTCCTCAGCAGCTTGGACATCCAGGAAACAGACAAGAACACAGAAACAACTGGGTAAATAAGAGTCACCAAATATATCGAAAGCAGGGGCTTCCACATAGGCAACGCTCATGTGTTAATTAAGCAGATAACATCCCAGCATGCTTAGGGTCATGTATGGAAATGCTGGACAGGTCTGGATACATATAATTTTGGTGAACATGGCTACAAGAGGAGACCTCAATGACTTTGAAAGAGGGGTGTTTGGCAGATCGCTAGTGACCAAGAAAGCTCAACTTGCTGATGATTCACAAGCAAACGATGTCTAAGGTGACATCAGCATGGAAATCTGAGTAAACGAAATCAATAAAGGGAATTATTGGGCAAACTCCAGGATCGAGATAGCCTTGTAAGGCAAAACAGGTGAGTAACTGCAGATCAATTCACTGCAATTTTCAACCTGGGACATTAGCAACCAGTGTTATCAAAATGGTCACTTCTGAATCCAGCTGAGCATTTATACTGTATTCTGGAACCACAAAGACAGTTTTTTCCATATTCATAAATTAGATGCAAGTTGACTGACAAGTCAACTGACACGTTGAATGGTGCTGCACCACTCCTATAGAATTCCATATTCTGGTAAACCCTATGCCATGACACAAATGGACTCCATTGGCCTTGTGGTCCAATGCCATCTTAACTGACGTGACATTTCACACTTTTCACTGCTTTTCTGTACAATTTTCCCCAATTAAATCATATGCAATCTTGGACCAGATCATTACTTCCATGGCATTCCCTGTACTCTGACCCCAGGCTTCTCTTCCTGTCTGTGTGTCTCATGGAGAGCAAGTTGGTGTATGCGAAAAATAAATTCCTAATACAAGAAATTGTATATGGCCAATAAAGTGATCTTGTATCTTTTTCAGCATCTCCAGGACAGCCTTACCTGAAGGATTTGAGAAGTCCAGCACACTGGTAGCAGGCTGCAGGAGGTCAGGACTGCTGGAAGACAGAGATCCTGGGATAGGCATGATAGCAACACTATGTCTGCACTGCTTGGTTCCAACAATGCTGTCATCTTGGGACTGGCCTACGCCACCATCACTATACAATAAACAGAGTAGAAAAAGAAACAAAAATAGAAAGAAATTCTCCTACTTTTTTTGACCAAATGCAAAACAATAGTACTATTAAAAAAAGCAAATAAGAAAACCTCATTCTTGGGCCACCTCACTGCTGAAATGTTTCTAACACACAAATGTACAAACAGTTACAGATTCCCAAAATACTGTGCAATCACTGATAATATAGGTAGGGAACTTAACATTCAATTTTAACCAATATACAGTATCCAATATACATACAGTGTACTGTATACAGTGAACTTATGTACTACTTTGGCTAATCTCAGTTTATAAAGCCAGTTGGTTGGAGCACTGGAGTCTGAGCCATTCAAATAGACCCACTGCATGCTGTGTAAATACCATGTATGTGGTACAGATGTGTGTACATTACAGTCTTCATTCTTGTCTGTAAAGTAATGTAATGTAGTTTTAATTAAATAATGTCACTTACAGTTTTTGCAAAGTTATACAATTAGGAACAGACTGATCGATGTAGTAACACATACTGCATATTCAAAATTGTAAATATTGCCAAATAAGCCTATAATTATTAGCTTGTACAAATCAAGCATGAACAGTATATTATGTAGCTCTGATGTACATACCATGCACAGTATAACAATACTAACAGAAAACGATAAAGACATTTGTTGCCTCCATTGCCTAGTCAAATATTTCTGTAGTAAACGATATGCAAAGTATGACCTTTTGACAAATGTGAGCGTCATCACTTAACTTTTTTAGGTCATATGCCACAAATACAGAGGTGTAAAAGCCGAAATCCTTAAGCAGTCTAGATAAATGACAGTGCATTCTGTCTTCAGTTACAGACAGCGGGGTATTTTAGACCTCCCTGGAAAATTCAAGATTAGATGTTATGTAAGATTTATCCTCAATATAGAGGTAGCTGGCTTTACAAAACAGTGAGAGAAATTCAATATTTCCAAAATGTTCCTTTGCATTTAAGGCCCTGTAAAACAATCATTTTTGTTTCCGGGCTACTTACAGTAACAGGCTTTGAAGTAAAGAATCAATTAAGAATGTCCTCAATGCAACAGAAACAAATAAATAAATCCATATTCATAAAAAAATTCTCAGGGATTTAAATCCGTTTTACAATAATTGTAAAACACATGGCAAACACTATTAACATTGATTGTTTAGTGCTGTAGTTTCATAACTAGGTTACAAAAGGGGTAAAAAATACTGTCCAATTGATACAGTCTCTGCTTTTTTACTTTTATTGCTATACTTGAAGAGATCTATTGGATGTTCAGTGCTAGGCCCCATCTAGAATGGTGCCTACCAATTATCTTTAAACAAACCAGAGCTCAATGTGAATATTTATAGCACCAATAAGGCTGTGAAAGATACACAGTCTTTAACTGTTTAAAAATCAAAGCTGTGTCATTAACATTTCATATAATGGCAATACACTTTGCCACATTCAATGTCTAAATCTGAATTCACCCCACCATTGCTTTCTTTCACAAATTACTGACCTTGAAGTTATAACAACAATAATGATATTTGAAATGTAAGTCCATTTTAAGCCAAATCATAAACCTTGACATTTAATTTTATGGTATTTTAGGATAAATTAAAAGAGAACTTTTTTGGGGGGTGGGCTTGTCGTTTGCTTATTTTATATTTCTCTTTATCATTTTAAAACATTCTCTTTATAGATACAAGACATGTATCACCTCATATTAATTGTAATTATACAAGGGTCTTACCAAAACAGTCCCCTGTGAAGGTGAGGCAGTTACAAAGAAAGACAACATTGGAGAACATGAGAATGGACAACACCATAGCAACTACAGCCATTAAAAAAACACACAAAACAGAACAAGTGCAGTAACCAGCACACTGAAACTCACTAGGCATACACCAAACAAGAACAACATCACACAAAATCTATATTATAATAATTTAAAATGCCAAAGTGATGTAAAGCCTTAATATAACATGAAATTAAGCAAGTGAAACATAAAATGTACATCACATTTAGGATTCTTCAAAAAGACATTAGAAATATGCACATACTTCATTAGGCATCTTATATGAATGAAGAGGTTCTTGAAATGGTATGTGTGTAAATAAGTGAAGTGGGCTTATCACTCTAGAGTTCCAATATACATCATGGTCACATACACTTAACTTCACACAAGATTTCCAAATGATTAATGATGTTTAAGAACCACCTCCCCCTCTCAAAAGGAGCTATACCAGGCAATCTTACAATTACTTCCCTGGGCTTCCAGCTCTACAGCAGACAAACAACCAAATCTGATCCCAAGAAAGGAAAGGAAAATGTGTTTGTGCTATTCAATCACTTTATATGTTTGGATAACTGTCTATGTCAACAACGTCACCACTCATGGTCTATCAAAAGCAAAGTACCACCCCTAGCTACTTGCCAGCACAACAAAATACAGAGGATGCTTTTTGGAAAAAAAAAAAACATTTTGAAGAAAGCTTTTGGTTAAGGAAAATGGCCTCTGTTACACAGGTTAATTTGGAATAAAATAAAAACACCTGCACTATAATAATAGACTATAATAGACTCCTACGCTTATTGAAATAAAACAGATTCACACTTGGGAGGAATCAATCCCACACCTCATAAACAGCTATTGTGAAGATACAAAAAACATACAGAACAGATGTAATCATATCCATCAGATATTTAAATTTCCCAAACTACTGAGGCACTGTAAAACAGAAAGCAGGAAAAGAGCTTTGAATTCAGATAATAGTGCTTCCAGCTATCTCTCTTTTTATGTTTTACCTCACATTAATAATACGATGCTGATGAGCTTAAACTGCTTGCAATTCTTACATCAATGCCTTTCATGTGCATTTTCACCAATTTCATAGCAAAAAGCAAAAACCTTTCAACTCCCTGCAGAGCAGGACAGGAAATGAGCATCAGTTTTCATCTGCCAAAAATTGTGAGTAAAACCAACTATAATGAGAACAGCCTATCTATAGAAGATGGTAAAAAAATCATTCAATCTATAGTGCATCATAACATTTACATTTTTTCCTGAAACAAGAAAACCGTTTGTACCTCTTTTATACCCTATGATCGCTAAACCCTTTCCAATCAGATGCATAATTCCGCCTCATTTGATTCTACTCGCATATCTATTAGTATAATGCTATAGAATGGCAGAGTCACTATCTGTGCAGATCTGCTTTATTAACTGTGCATGAAAATAGGCAGTGGAATTTGCTGTAGCTTCACACATCACTTGCCTGCTACTCAGCTAATACAATACTACAGAGCAAATGATGACTCTCTGCACCCAACGGAAGTGCGTGATGTTGAAGACAACTGTCACAGAAATTAAAATGAGATGGAAGTGCTGATAACTTTTAGCAGTGAAAGGTTGAATAACATTGAAGACCAACTGCTGTGACTTCTACTCTGTTTCCCTTTACATGACAACATCGCAGTCCAAAGGTCTTTTCTCCCTTTTGCTTCTGACTCGACGTACCTGAATGGTTTCGGAGGCAGGATGCTGAAGCGTGTCTTGTCCAGGATCTTCCTGATTTTGTTCCTTCCACCCGACACAGTATTGGCTTTGATCTTCTTGTTTCCCTTTTCAGTAGGAAACATCTGCTCCATGTCTCCAGGAAGATCAGGAATGGAGTAGCGATTCCCTTTCTTCTCCTGGATTTTGGGAATGTGAGGAATGCCATTCTTCTTTTCATGCACTATTCTGCTTAACAGCTCCTTGAAAACTGAAAGTACAAAAATATGAATGGGATCTGTCTAGCACAAAGGTACGAATTAAAACTATAAAAACAAGGGTCTCGATTGTGCTATTTTAGTGTTAAATGCAGGCATTTAACTAATTCTATAATTTACAGTTTGTGTGTAGAACAAAAAAATTTAAATAGAGGAGGAGAAAAACTAAAAGAACATGCAAAATACTTGATTAAGAAAAACTTGACAGATGTTTGTTTATTCTCTAGCATTCCTTTGCCTTACAAAAGATAAGCATCTCCTTACCAAATATATTAGTTTTCACTGTAATGGAAAGATGTGTGTTGTTCTTCAGGATATCAATGGCTTTGGCAGAGGTAATGTTTTCAAAATTTTGGCCATTTATTTCCATTATCTGAAAAGCAAGAGAAACAAGAAAATAACATTTGGGCTGCCGGGTTCACAAAAACGGTCTATCCTGCACTTGACACAAATGCTCGTCATTCTAGATGTTTTAATGAAAAAACACACAAACCATTTTCCTATCCAACCCAAGTAAAAAGCTTTCTGAACCATAACGTCATTGAACAGTTTTAATGACAAATCCTTAAAGGATGTCATTGACATAATTCCCACGTCTGGCTTTGCCGAGATGGTGCTGCTGTCCCCAGCAGCCTCATCTTATTGATTGTCTTAATTATAAAGTGTGCTCAAAGGTCAATGATGCAAAAACAGCTCTCTCGCTCATGTCTGCCTTGCTTGGTTGCCACAAATTACATGCTAGCTAATGAGTGCCCACTAGTATTTTCTATACCAAAGGAATATTTAAAACAGTATGTGTTATTAATGGGGTATTAGAGGACACAAAGAACTTAAGTGATACCCCTCTGACACCCAAACAGCACAGAGATAACAAATGACTGACAGGAAGGATAGTTTACAAAAACATATCCTTTCAAGGAAATACCAAGGATGAAAGAAACTTTAAATACAATTAGTGAGCTCAGCTCTTTTTAAAATCGATACCAATTAGACAAACAGAGCCACATGTATGTGCTGTTATCCTACAGCAAAATGACCAGCTATCCAAGAACTATAGCCTACAGTGCTATAGTTCAATCTTTCATTACATATCAGGCGATCCAAAAATATACCCAAGTGTGTACTTATGCAAACATGACGAACCTGATCTCCTCGTTTCAGACCAGCCTCAGCAGCTTTACTCCCTGGTTCCACAGACTCGATGAAGATACCGAAGCCCCTCTCGCTGCCTCCCAGCAGGGTGAAGAAGAGGGAAGACTCTCTGGAGGGCTTTAGCAGAGTCACCTGCCTCCATTTGGCTTTAGCAGCACAGGCAATGTTCAAGAGCCTGAGATGACCTTTCATTTTCTTGAAAAGAGAACATTAAAAGTCTGTGACCAATTTGTAGGCACTGACAACTGCTTAAATAATGTTCAGTTGTCTGCAAACATTCACAGACTAGTATATCTTGGACCAATACTTGAACAATGATACGTATCTGGATTGTATTATTTTCTGAAAGAAGCATTGTTTTTAACATATGAATGCACTAAATCCTTACTGCTGCTTCCAGAAGTCTTTCAAACTCCTCCAAGAACTGCGTCATCGCAGGATCTCCTTCAAAATCATTGAAATGATTGTTCACCCACAACAGCACTACCCGTGTAACCTAGCATGAAAAGATTCAAGTTAAAACAAAGATCGGCACTCTTCAAACTCACACGGTAGTTAAGCATACAATTTTTTCACTGTTTTTCTCTAGAGATGGAAACTATTTCTGCAGATGTTTTAAGAAGGGAACACATCTTTGCATTAATAGGATCCCTCTGTATAACATGAGGGATGCTTAGGTTGAAGTTTTTCCACAATGGAAGAGTGTTTCCCTCTAGATTTAGGCCCTGCATGTTCCTTCATTCACTCAAGGTATAACAAGATCTGAAAATTACACGTTGAAAATTTGTGATTCATTGTCATCAAAGTGTGCGAGTCCGAACATCAAGTACTTCAAATCAAAGCCATCAAACTCCACAAAGAGAAAACAATAAACACCTATATCTTCTGGTGTAATCATTCCTAAAAGAGATTAACTGCCCTTTACAAAATGTTCTCAAAGGAATATTGATCGTTTTAAAGTATTTGATGTTTTATGGTCTAGAAGTGAAGATATCTGCAATTCAGTCCCAGGCGTTTGCAGACCTGTCAATACTGTTATTGATCCTGTAGAGCACTACTGCGCTCACTTGAATGTAAATCAATTGTTAAGTGCTTGATGACAGCCTTGGCAATGTCTACTGACCTTGTCCCTGAGGCTGTCAACTTTGAACCACTCTAACAATTTCCTCCCCACCTCCATGGGGCTCGACAGAAATGTCCTATAGGTTAGTAAGAAATCCTCAATGTATGTGGGGTCCACAATGGAATGTTCTTCCACCAAGTGCATGATAAGGCGTTCGGGAGTCCCCTGAAGACACAGCAAACAGACAACAGTGTGATTCAATGTGATTAAACAAAGATCTTTATCAAAATTCAGCTTCCCTATTCTGCCTAGAATAAAAAAAAAAACAGGGATGTAAAGTGGTATTCACATTAATTTAAGCTAGTAATACTGCATACCACAAAACCAATGCATGTGCTACAGTACGTTTGCTGAGCAAGTCAATTTTTGGCAACATGAAAATAAAACCTTTTACATGAAAACACAAAGGCTTATTCAGCTTTCATCAGCCTTGCCTTGCTCTTTGTGCTGCATGCAAGCCACATGACCAGAGGTATTGCTTGGGAAACCCCTACATTTTAGAGGATGAGAAACTAAAAACGTGGTTGTCAACTAAATTGGAATAAGGAAATACAGAAGGACGGATCTACCAGGACCCGTGCTCATTCACTATTTAACTTAAATTGAAGCGTTATCCTCTTGTAGTCAAAAGAAAATAAGTAACTCATATAAATCTAGAAGCAGAAAATGACTGTTTATGAAGGATTAATAATGGCAATCTAAAACCAAAGAGCTAGAAAACAATGCTTAGTAGGCAAAAAATCAGCTACATTAAAACAACTAATGTTAAAATGAAATACATACTGTATAACACTAAGCCCTGATTGTATCAGTTTCTCTTGCACAGTATTTTCAATAATTCACCCCCCAATGTGAATTTAAAAGTGGTTAGAAATTACATTTCAAAAAAGCACGGAAAACAAATTGCTCCCACCAAGCATTACAGTTCATATATTTCTGAAAATCTTTTAAAAATAGCAATTGGATACATAAATAGAGAAGGATTTGCCCAAATAAAAATCATAAATGAACACAGATTTGAAAGCACAGAAGCTGTCCTTGCCTTAATGACGATGTGTCCTTTCCTGGTGCCACTGCGATCGAGTTCTCGGTGTTCCTTCACCATAACGATCTCTCCTTCCTCCTCCACTTTGTGCGTATTCTTTTCCACATGGTTCAGAATGCGCCAGTAATCTTCTTGGGCTATACAAACAAACTGCCCCACAAAGATATGAGGACAGTTAATAAACTGGTAGTACAAAAGAACACTGCTATCCACCACTGATGGGTATTCCGACAACAGCAGTACAGAGTCATTCTCGTTAGGCATTGGACTTCAACCACCTCTTTTGCCAATATTCTTTAAAGACAATTTAGTTTCTTTTTTCAAGCTTTGTATTTAGATCAATATCCGTTGAAGATATTTTTTTCAGAGACTTAGCATGAAGAAACAAACAAGCAATCGGAAAGAACATGAATTTAACTTTACAAACGGTAGCAACAGGAAACAGAACTTATCAGCCTAACTCTGAAACTGAACACTTAAAAGTACTTGCAGAAGCCAAAACCACTTCTTGAGTATTAGCAGAACAAGAAGGTCACTTTTACTGCAGCCTCTCTAAATTAAGACAAAGTTCCTGTTCTATATGACTAAGCTACAACATTTAACCCTGTTTTATCTTGTGCTCGTGACTGCAAACACATATGATTTGAAACCGATTATTTTTTCAAATATATTAAAGAAATAAACTAAAAAAAAATCTAAAATGTATAAAGCTGGACAGACTCCAAATCAGTTACAGTAGCTTTAACATAGAGGGCTGTTGCAGGGCCTATATTCTGATAAATTGTGGAACACATTCAAATTAAAATTGTTTTGTAACGACTATCCATAACACTCTCATTCCGTGTTTAATTGTCAAATAGTACAGGAATTAATAAGGAATTTATCCTTATCAGGAGGAGACATTCTGGACTATACACACTTTACAAATACTGTATTACAGCAAAATCAAAAGGTTTTTTTTGTATCGTAAATTACCACAAAAAATGTGTTCAGTTTTGATACCAACCTGACAGTCTTCTACTTTGGTCCGTACCAAACCACTCATGAACTGCTTGTCAAGAGAGGGAGAAATCCCAAAGCTGTTTCCCATGCAAAGGATTTCCATTCTTCCATCCGGATGAAACACTTCAACTGAGCCATTCAGAATAACATACCACATATCCAACTGCAAAACGCCAACAAAAAACGCATAACAATCTCTTTGGAGAACTCTTTGCTTTTAGCACTTTTAAAGGCAAAATGTATAAGCAGTTTCAAAGCTACTGGTCCACCTCCTGTTTTTTTTGTAGAGGAGACATTCCTCCATGATGTGCTACATACTGTAGTTTGTTTCTCTCCACACATGCATAAGGGGTTTGCATTTCAGCAGAAGAGGTGGATGCCACGGGATTTGTCTTAACCTGAGTTTATATTTTCTACCAAGAACCACTTTGTGGCATCCTGTTATGATAATAATCTTCAAACTGCTTCTTCTAATTCTGGCTCGGGGGGGTTTCAAAGCCAAGGGTTTGCCCAGAAGCCTATGAACCTGACAGTATGTCTTTGGACTGTGGGAAGAAACCGGAAGAAACTCACACAAACACGGGAATAACATACAAACTCCACACAGATAGATGTCCAGGACCAGAACTGAACTCAGGGCACCGGTGCTGTGAGGTGGCAATTCTATCCACTGCTCCACCATGCTGTCCAAAACTGACTTATTTAGCTAAATAAAATTTGCCATTTATTATTACTACAAATCAACGATAATATTTATGTCTTAGCTTTTTACCTCTAGTAAAACTAAATTGTTTCAAGTTGAGAAAATGTTGACAAAATAACTTCTATGCCATGACATGCTCTCTTCCTACTGTAGATTCGATATGAATTTTCATTTTCTCAGGCAAGTACCTAAATTAACTACTTAATGCATCCATCTCTACACAAGCTAGCTAAATAATTAAACAAGCAGTGTGCTCTACATTTTGTACTGAATCATAGATCCACTGTAAGTCACATGCCACTGAGGTTTTGGTTGATGAAGAATTTCTTACTTTGAGAAATTGCATAATTAAGATGTATTTAAAAAAGATGGGTAGTTGTATGAGGTTTAGACTGATCTAGAGTTCACACTGTGTCTATACAAGTATTTTACATCTAGCATAGGTTAAATACAGGGACTTACTTCTTGTCCATCCTGAAGAATGACTTTTCCTGCATGTTCAATTACTTCAAATTTCATAACATTGCACAGTTCTCGCCTCACAGACATGGTCATGTTTGCAAACGCAGGCAGCTGGTGCATGAACTCCAGCAGTTGTTCTGAAACAGCAATGAAACACATTCCTTACAAGCGAGGTTAGAATTCTTGTAATATGGGTTTTCTGCCAGGAAAGCTTGCAAACGGATAACTTTTTACACTCAAGCATAAAGTCAAACATTTTGGACAAAATGCTGGATGTTAAAAAAGAAAAGTTAATATTCGGTCATTTCAACCCTTTTGGAGAGATGAATATGGATTAGTTCAATTTGCTGTTGTGCTCTGAGTGCTTGGAAATAAATGATGTACCGTGATTAGCGATTCTTGCGAGATAAAGAGACTCATGGAATTCGAGGAGCTGTACTGCCTAAAATCTGTGCACGGCATAACTACAGGAGAAGATCTAGCTACGACGTATAATAATCATTTTGAGGAAATAGGAGCTGACATCAAGAATGTATTTTCTGTGATGACTAGATGGTGCTCCTGCTATGAACAGAAAAAAAAGGGATTCGTAGAGATCATTGTTGATCACATTGGCTATGCCATGGTAAATTTTCATTGCATTACTGATCAGGAAATGAATACTCTGTGCCAAAATTTCAAATGTTGAGCTTAATAATGCAATGTCTGCCTAGACACACAAGCAGTTTTAATCTCTGCTTCAAGCCTGAGAACCTACTTTGTACTTTGTACAGTCATCTGTTAAATTTAGTTTTAGTTTAGTTCCTTTAAATAAAAGTTTTTTAATTCAAAGAAACCTTTAATTTAAGAGTTATTCTCCCTACCATCTCAATACACTGCAAAATTGAAGGTGCTTTTCAATCTAATCTTTGCTACTAAAATACTTGCCAACCGTCTTATAACAATACAGGATTTTGTTTGAATAACTGCACTTCCTGAGGCTGATAATGCCTGGCCTGAAGCTTTGTACATTACATGAGTTAAGTGGCTTTTTTCAGCACAACTAACAAACATGTACTGTCTGCTTAAATAACACACTGGCTGATAGAAGATGACCTGAAGACCTTTAAAATTCTTGACCAGCTTCCTCTTCTGTAAGGTTACATTTTACATATTTACATACACATTTTAGGTCCAACCAGAGATAAAGCCATCTCACTTGGTGTGAGTTATGCTGCGACACAGTCTTAATTAAAAAAGGGTTGTCTACTTTGGGATTTTGAATAATTTGTCTAATGTATTATATGTGTGTATGTGTATATCATACAATAAAATTATGTTTTCATTAAAGATTATTAACATAATTCAACTCAACAGTGAAAGGTTCTAGTCAATGGTTATTAAAAAGATTTAAGTAGAAAAAAAGCCTGCGATCCCCAAGAAGAATACCATGTTGTTGCATAATGTGGGTTTTCCTGGTACAGTTTAAATATGAAAGGTACTAACCAACATCATCATCCATTCTGTCAACTGGATCCTTCTCCAAACACTCTCGCACAACATCTCTCCCCAGGAGGGGGTCTGAGGCTCGGTCGATATCTTCATCTTCCTCCTCCTCCTCTTCCGAATCCACTGCTGCCTCAGGGAGACCTGACAGATCAACATCGCCAACCTCACTCTCTGTGGCCTGGGGAGAAGGACAAGAGACTCATGACTTCCTTCCTTCACTGCTTTATTGAACCTATTGGGAGGAATCTCTATAGATCAAAATTTTGACAGGAACCGCTGTGCAAAAGAGTTGCACGGCGATTTTCAGCCTCTTTTTTTTAAGCTCATAGTTAACCATTATCTATATTTTTAGCTTAATAGATGAGTATAGGGCAACAAATGATGCTAATTACAATGAACACCTGCCAATGGGTTATTTATATTAGTGTGGTAAATGAGATGGCTTAGCTAATGCAACTCTTAATATTAATTGCTTATATGTAGATTGCCTTGAACAGTTGTGACCAATCTTTTGAAGACTGTTGTCAATATGAATTAAAAATGGCTTTAAAAACAAGCTTGGTTTCCTCTTGCCCCAACTAAGATGTATGCTCACCACATATATACAGTAACTTTTCATTATGTCCCAGATGTCTAAAACCTCTGCACAGAGTGTTTACAGACCACGTATCACTGTAGAAACCGAACTGTGCTCGTTCGCTGCCCTGTTGGTCAGACGGCTAGCCTGTGAGGAAGGGATACAGCTGGTCTATGTGCCTGCCCATGCTGTCATCTGCTCTCCCACACGTGCATCCGCTGCCAACTCTACCGAGACCGAACGTGGAGACTGCTAATCCAAGCCTTGGGCAATAACTTGTCCAGAAATCAACAAGATAAAAAACAAACTCCTTTCAATGAGCCATGTTAACTAGGAAAGAGACAGAGGTTTAATGAGAACTTGACATTGATAGGTACTGCATCTAACAGGGCAAGGGATCACTTGGAATTCACAACAGATGCCATCACCAATTACATTAAACAAAATTGTACTTATGCATTAAATTAATAAACAGTGTGACAAATATGTACTTCACTTACAAGTTTGAACAGCCTTCAAAAATAATCTTTAGTTGCACAAAGTAAGCATTTATTAACATTTCTTCTTCCACTTGACAATTGCAGAGATGACCTGATGAACAGTGAATAGTTATTTAAATATCTCACACCTTGAGAAGGCCCCATAGCCAAAATGTTATATTACTTTTCAACAGAACTATTTATTTATTTCTTAGCAGTTTGAAGCTGAGATGCTCAAGCAACTCCCCAATATAATCTATTAACCAGGATAAAATAGGGATTACTTTGAATCATTGTACATGAAACTGCCATGACATTATCACAATGCTCAAAACAATTCAGTCGATTTAAACAGCTGTTTCTTATGTGAAATGGTCATAGCAGTTTGTTTTGTGTATTGCCCTGAATTCACTGAGATCATTTTGCTATCCTGGACACCCTAACACTGAAGAGTATAGATGTAACAGTAGATTATATGTAATTTAAGCACACTGTGACTATTAACATAAAATGAATAGAATGGGTAATAAAATATTTTGCCCTCATGAATTGGTTCATAATACAATACTGGATTGAACAATGAGTACACCTACAGTATATTTAGATACAAATTTAATCTCATTGAGACCAACACAAAGGCATATTACTTTAGCACTAATCTTGTGGAATATTACTCAATTTTCCATGTCAATCTCTTAAATAGATTCAATCTAAAATAGGTTCTATTTTAAAAGGTGTTTGGGGGCATTGTTTTCAGATTATTATCCAAGGTAATTTTAAATTCGTAGTTGATGGCATGCATTAGCACACAAAATCCGTCCCTTGTGTTACTGTGCTTGCGTTACTTCAACAGCTCAGCCAACAACATTAGCACAATAAATCTTTCATTTTGGTTTCAGCTCAGTTCCCACACCTATCGGAAATGACAGATATCAGTTCTGCTTCACTGCAATCACGTCAGTTTCACCACCTGGACTAAAGCAAATTATACACTGCATGCAGATTTGATGGTCTTTAATACAAAAACTGTGCTCAAAAAAGCATTGCTTGAATCATGTAAACAAAACTGGCAGATGCCAATAACATTTTTGTCTTCACACCTTTCCCCTTTCTGACCGTTATTAGCATTTTTCCACTATCAAAACAGAAAATGGGGTGTGCTAAAGGAATGTCAGTAGCAGACTCAAAACCTTTACTGTATTGCAACAGCCAAAAGCACTATTTTACAAAACAATTACAGGAAGTCTATGAGCTCTCCTAAGACTTCAAAATACTGCTGGAATCTGTGAAAGACTACATCCGATTTATTAAACTCTACAGTAGTTCGGATTTCAAGAAACACTATCTATCTTGCTTATTTCAACGACTGGGACAGAAATCTATCTTCTGTTTATTTTTGAGTGATGTCACATATCTGGGAAAGGTATTTTTTGAATGTTTTAGGACAAATGGAATGTTACTTTGCATTACAATACATTTCATTTTTACATTGCAGAATAGTTCATACACCAGATTACTTGACCTTTTCAAGAAAAATCTATAGAAACAATGATAGCATAACTCAATGTTATATATTTATAATGTTAAATTTATTTATAATGCACTTTATCTTTAATGTTATAATGTATAATTTGTTTCTATTTTTCACATTGTATTTAACTTATACTAATTACATATTCCTATTTAATGTTTCTTTTTTTTTAAAGCATGAAACTATTGCATTTTAAATTCATCCTACTGAAACTTGGATCTCCAGTAACTATTGCTGTACTGACTTAATTGAAAATCAAGTGGAAACTTTCAGTATCCAGAGTGTCTTACAGGAAATGAACACAAAGCTGAATGTTTTCATTCTCATCACTAAGCGCTCTTGTACTGTTGATGCAAGCCAGCATCACAGGAAATGGAGTTGTGTCACAAGTAGAGACTAATCCCAATCCTATTCTGGTGAAGGACTACATTGGGGAATCTGGGCTACAGCCAGCTGGTGACATGACTTCATAAACACAAACTAGTAATTTCTGGGCCGAAAAACCAAGACTGTGCTCGGAGCAAGCACCGGAGCAAGCACCTTTATTGGCTAGATGGCTTGGCAGCTATCAGTGCTGAGTAACAGCTCAAGAAAACGTTAATACATATGTGCATGTGATAAGTAGTTCAAGCATCCAGCACACAGCCGTAATTGACCTTGCATTGCTGAAGTCTTTCCTGTGGTCTTGAATAGTTTGTGAAGGACTAGGGGTTACATGGCTGTATATTCTACGCACTTTTCTGCTGTCAGCTCAGGAGAGGACTCTCTTCCTGTTTAACCTTTAGCACACAGCTTGGATGAGAGAGTTCGCGTTCACATTTCTGGGGCTCAGAGCAACAGGATGCCAAGCCAAACCCTCTATAATTAGAAGCTTTGCAAGAGCCATAGAACAACAAACGTCCTTTGCAGCTATCGCCCATAGAAGTGCAAGCCAATTAATTTGGCAAAGGCATTCTGAATAATTTAAATGAGAAAACCCTGAATTCACTGAGATCATTTTGGTATCTTGCAATTCTAGAAAAGAAGGTGTTGTGACTACGATGTTCTCTTCAAAAAAGTCAGACACCATATCCAGTATATATTATCCATTTTAAAATCTAAACCACTCAAAAATGCTTTCCTGCTATTAAGAGAAATGATTTTATATGGAAAATGAATCTGTTAAATACAAAATGCAAGTATAAATGGTGTCCAGCCTCTGGAATTAGATCTAGTATGACAGGATTTTATTTCCCCGCAAGTTTCATCCTTTTTCATGCTGCCTGTTGCTGCTGTGCAATGCTTTTACAATTACATTTGCATGGAAACAAAAGGTCACTTCCACAATGATCAAGGTATTGCAGAAAACATGCCTGAAGTTCCAAATGCAGTATTCACGATGCAAATATGTCCCTTGGTAACTTAAAAACTGAGCTTTGTGACAATAATAAAAAAACTGGGTCACAATAAAATGACAAAACCTCAAAGAAAATACCGATGAGCCTTTTATTAACATTATCACAAGTATAACCAAAATTTAATATTGTCCAAAAGCTATAAAGTACCATTTCTATCCTATTTGATCTGTAAATATGTGACTTGCAAAGCCCCCACTGTACTGCAGTGCAAAATCCTCTTTTTCCCCCCATTTCATTTTTACACATTTGTAATTTTATTTAACTTTATATATAAATAACATGATTGTAACAAATGAAAACTATTAAATGCTGAGAAAGGATTTTTATAGTGTTAGAATAGAATATAAACATGACATAAAAGGTCAGCAAGAAAAGGTCATTCCTGCAGGAGAATCCTGGTGGATTTAAAAGGTCTTTATACTTGACTACAAATTGTCACTCAACCCAACCATAAACCACATGGCAAGATTTAGATCAGTATATTCAACACTTGCTTATCGTTGGTTGCTGTATAGTTTCGTTTTTTACGCTAGAAATGATAAATTATTTTATTTTATACTTGAATGTGGAATAAACTCAACTTACTGTACATTTCCAACCAGTGTAACTCCCAGGTATCAGGAAATACACTAACGCACTTACTGTATGACTTTAGTTATGTAAAGAAATGTGCATATTTTTACTTAGACCAATTTTGTGTACCAGTAGCACTTTACTCAAAGGTGTAGATGTGCCCAGCTGCCTCTTGTTTCCCCCAGTGTCCAAACCCTTTGGCTGAAGTGCTTGATAAGGATAAGGTGTCTAACCAGGTCTTGGACCCTTGTCTGCCTTCAGGGAAGACTTTCACAAGCTCTGAGAAAAACATGATTGGAACGCACGTGTGCAGATTTGGATTTCGTGTTATTACTCATTTGGCATGCCACAGGTTCACTGATCAAAGGAAATATTATTACAATTAAATAAACAAATACAATAATAAGGCGCTTATGAATGGTTTTTGCATTAAGGCTAGTTATAGACTTGCCATTTCTTCATATTCTGAAGCAATATACCACAGTTACAGGAAAATGTAGTGGTCTGTTCTAAGTTAATATGTAACCTTTGCACTGTTCAAATCATTTTAAGGTGCCAAAAACACTGTTGGGAAATCCTTTCCATTTAAAACTCACTGCTCTGTTGACTGAAAATCTGCTAATTGCTTTCTTAGTCTGGCAAGAGATTGGATAGCTTACTGTACCTATGTTGTGGGATACCTGCTCATTGATTAGCTGTTTGTTTTTTAAAAGTTAAACCGTGGCTCACCAGGACCAGGACAGGGAACCACTGTTCTATAGCCAATATATCTGATATACTAGAGCTCCTACACATTCTTCAGGTGATCCATAAAATGTGTACAAACAAAAAATGTCTCTTGTCTTTAAACATTTTTAAATAATAGTCTGACCAGTTAATATTAGGGGTGGCCCAGCAGACAGTACCCAGATAGCAGGCATCTATGGTGCTTTACTGGTTGAGCTACAGAAGCCTGATTTGTTGTACATGAAACTATTACCTGGTAGATGTCCGATAAGCTACTGCTCCCAGAGTCACTGGCGATGCTGCATCCTGATTGACTGGGAGGCACATGCATCACCTGTTGGTGTGGATTGTCAGTGAGATGCATCTTGGCGAGATCTGCAGGGAGCTGAATAAATAATAATGAAAGGAATAAAAATTAATTAAAAAAATTAGGCCTAAAACAAAGAACTACTAATGCAAATTAACTGTCCTTTTGCTTTGGGATTTATTAATCAAAAAATCAATTCTCTCTCACAAGGCGCATATGTAATGACATAACAAAAAGATGGTCATAGTATTGTAGCTGGTAATAACTTACCATGTTGCAATACAGTATTTCTATTTTATGTACAACTTTTTAATGCGCCTTTCTGAATAAAATTTTATAAAACAGTTAAAATGTACTTTAGATTTTACATATCGGCAGCTCAGGAAATTAGCAGACCTTTTAAAATTAATATGCTGCCATTTTGAACTCAGTATTAAGAATGGCGTTAATATGTGCACATTTTGGAATTTACAGAGATATGTTTAAGCAACAAAATGTAAACATTACAAAAACAGGAAATCAATATACTGTATACTCAAATGAATACAAATTGACAGAAGCACAAACATGTAGCACTGCAGTTAAAACAAAGGCTGACATTACATCAAAATCTGTGTGAAAGACTGTAGTGTTACAAAGTGGACTATTTCCCTTTGAAGAAAAGAAAGTAGACTTTGTCCATTGTCTCCAAACTCTTTCAAACGGTACTTGATGATCTGAATAAGAACATTAAGCCTTTAAACATTAAAAACTTCAGGATGCCCGCTATGCTGTGTAATATTTCTCGATAGTTTGAAAGAACCCTCATTTTATGGTTGACAAGCGACCTTTAAGTACTGCCTGCCTCCCTGGAAGCCTTTTGACAATAAATTTAAACTCCAACTGTCTTTTCAATGTGATCTTTATTACCCAAACTGCCCCACCTGTCTGTCACAGCTGAATGAACAGTGATCTGGTGTTATGATATTTTTGTATCAAACTGACAGTTTGGAATTTTAAAAATGAGTTAGCACTACTTTATCACAGAGCTGCTTAAAGGGACTGTGGCTGGAAACCATACATCATAACATTTATTACTGAACTGTCAGTCCCACAAAAAGGAAATCTTTGTGATGTTTACTCCAGCAGCTGGAGAGTGTGTATACCTACCAACCTTTTGTTTTTATTAACATACTGTTCTTTTTACACAGATTTCCAACTATATAAAATAAAAAGTATCATTAATAAATTACATTTAAAAAACATTCTCAAATATCATTCAGTGTAATAAAATGCATAAACAGTTTAACAGATTGTTACTCTCAGTTACTGTGAAATCAAACAAAACTGCAACAGAACAGGTATTCTTTCCCTGAAAAAGCAGCCTGCACAATTCAAAATTATTTAGTTACATTTAAATAGATATTATTTGGAAAGCTGCAACTGTGGAAAAAGACAACATTTCTGAAAATCGATCACTTGTGCTACCCTACATTTACGCATTAAAGACGAGTGTGATCATTCATGACAGCCAGACATAGAAGTACAATCACTCTACTTTTAAAGTATGCAGTAAATCTACAATGTCTGTAACAATAAATACTTATTTTTGGTCAAAGCATTTAAAATGTTAAAAAAGAACAAAACATTAACTCTTACCAGTCTCCAGTGCACAAAACTGCCTTTTTTAGACTGCTTAAATTTATAACAAATTTCTTCCATTATAACATTTGACAATCTGATGCCAGACAGCTGCACAACTGTAATTATCGTTGAAACATACAATATTAAAGACGTCAAGGATCCAAGATCACGGAATGCTTCACTGCCTACTATACAAAGATGTAAAATTGTTCTGTTATGTCATATTTAGGAAACAAAAAAAAAACAAAAAATACCACAGTCCTAAAATAAATATATATTTCACAGTGATCTAACTTGTACAGTTAGATACTAAAGAATGTTTAAGAAAGTGACAGCTACAGCAGACCAGTGACCTCCCATAAAGAATCCAGTATTGCTCTCACCCTCTACACCAACCAGACAGGACTGTCAGGGGATAAGTATGAATAATGTAATGCAATTTTTCGCTCCTCAAATGTGCATTCAGACAAAAACACAAAGAAACGTCCAGCAGATTTTAAGCTCCAAATGTCTACTTCTATTAAACAAAATCTAGTTTTTGTTATGCTGTGCAATTAATGCAATCTTCTTTCATTTTGACATTGTAATCCCATCTACATTGTAGTCTCTTAGTTCAGGCTATTGATTTTTGATACTAATATACAGTGGGGATAATAAGATACAAAGTCACTGAAATTAACAATAAAAAGGTCGTTGCCATATCAATCAGTGGAAATGACTTTTATTCATAGCAGGGTTAACTGCTTGATGCTGATTAAATTATATTTGTGGCTTCACAGATTGATTACAGTTCTGGGGTATCAAATCAGCTTATGAATATATCCTACTGCAAGGAGATTAATCAAAATGAAAGTGCTGCCCATTGCAGCAGAGAAGCGCAGTATTAGATACAAACCAATATTTGTAATGTATTACTTCCAGTCCAAACTATAATTATAATATAATAATATCATATAAAAATATATATATATATTATTCTTCTATAGTATGTGTGTCAAAGGCTATTAGTACAAGAGTTCCTTGCAAATCAAAAGAGCACAATTAATTACCATACCCTAATTTGCACTGGAGCAGATGTGCCTGCACTAAGAGCACTAAACTGTTTCCCACCTAAAGGAAAGGGTTTCCAGTTTGCATTATGAATAAATTATAACTGTAACTGATTAAATATGAATGACTGCTCTCTTCTTCACTATGAAACTGTCATATCAATACAACCCAAAGACAAAATAATTGTCATCTTCTAGATAGCAGAGCTGTAAGACAAATGAAGGTGTTATGGGTTACATCTTAAAAATACAAAACATACTACCTGAAGTACCAAAACAGCATGGATCACTTTCTTTTGGAGACTTCATAAGCTATTTCATGCAGCGTGCTTTTAATCAGACATGATGTCACAAATAGGCAATGAGTGATATAGTATAGTAATAAACCTCTGCAGGTTCATTTCTTTCCTTACAGACCACAGTTCAAAACAACAAACAGCCATTATGTAGTGGTAATAAGGCCTTTATGTAAGAAGCCATTTAGAACAAACCCAGTATATCACAGCTGGAATAACATCATTAAAACATGGTTAGTTTTCCAATCACCTTCAACCTGATAGCCATCATGAACAACCTGATTAAAATGTATTGTGATGAAAATGTAAAGAGTATGCTGATCACAGTATAGTTTAAAACTAATTATTAAAAATAATTTAATGTGTTTAAATATATCTCCTTTATAAGTTATGAAAGCTTGCATTCTTCACCCACTCTCCTTTCTTAAATTTAATCAATTTCACAAATACAGCTGAGTGGCTTACCGAGTATAAAAAATACCAAATATTCATTTTAATCTCTTTATAGTACAATAACCTGCTGTCTATGCTCAAAGCACATCTGTTTTAAGGCAGTCTAATCGACTTCTAGAGTGTGGAAAGGACAACATACATTTAAATTAGCCAGATGTTCATCCTCCTCATCGCAATTTGCTTTTACTCACAAATTTACCAAATCAGGGTGTTTTTAAGGGATTTCCAAAGAAGAAAGTGGTAAAATTACAAATGTCAGGCGGACAAAAGGTAACAGAAAATGAGAGGTCCAGGGTAAAAGAATTTTTGCAGTGAAATGAGGCTCATATATGGCAGGTTAAAGAAACTGAACTTCCCTTACAACACTCCAATGGCAAAAGCAATTATGTTAACAGCAATGAAAACTATTATTGCAGACTGTCACAGTCGCATGAACTACTGCAAACTTTAATGGATTTTGTAATTAATGATATGGAAGAATTGCTACACTTTGTAAGAAAGCTACTACCATAGTTACAGATGGATCTGAATGTAAGATCTTAACACTCACACAGGCTTCGCATGTTATGTTTTACCTTCTAACCTGTGAAAAGTGTGGTATCAAGAAATGAGTGTACTGCACAGTTCTGCACATGTTCTGTAACCATTATGAACTGTATGTTTCACCCTATGACCTGACTTGTTAACACTGGGTTTAAACTTAGAGGCTGACAAAGATCTGGTTTTAAAAATATACCTTCTTTAAAGACCATGAACCTGAAATTTCAAAACTATTTATTCACCAATCCCCATTCCTTCTAACTACTAGAATATAAAGTCACTTATGGTTAGTATTTGAAATGAATAGACACAGTCATCTGAAGTATTACCTTTACTGAATGATAAAATACTAGAGGCAATTCTAACCGAAACGAAACGAATTCATTAACAGTCCACCAGACACATTCAGCACCCAGTGCCAAACATTGAAAGTTACAATTCAAGTCCTCTAAAACTATCATTCTTAATAGCTGCAGAAACTGCACAGAACCAACATTTCACTTTACACTTTGGAAACTACCCTAATATTAACAGTAGTTTTGGCATATTGAACTATATATTGTTTTTTAAAGATACTGCAGTTATTCAGAATGGCAAATGATAATTGCTTTATAGCGAACACACAAAAGATAAGCTTGTGCTTAGTTTGTACTAAAATTGGAATGGTTTGGTTAAGACCACCTTGAAATGAAATTGCAGAAAGCTGCTCTCCTCTTAACATTATAATGTATGACAAATGTAACAGCTGTTATTAGCAAAGCCATTGCATTAAAGGCAATTAATGGTATGATATAGGTTTAAAGTGCTTGGGCCCCATGATTGATATTCAGTGTGCAATTATTGCATTTCATCGTTTTGATTATTAAAACATTGATCTCTGCCATTTCATGCTATCCTCCCACTCTTGGAAGACCAAAACTACAGAGCAACAGAGAGAGAAAAAAGCATTATAAAAGCATCTGAATTTAAATCTTACAGTTTTACCTATCCTCTATCATCACTGTGAGTGGTGTACAGTTTTGCTTCATAAAGTAACTTAGTAAAACATTTTAAAGAAAAGAGCAAAAACAGATTGTGCACCACCTTCCTTAAGCAAACATATGCACAGTTGTCTCTCATATCTAATACCACAGTCAAATCCCATGAAATGATGCCTGTTCTGTAAAAAATACAGGATTAGAAAAGTCACAAATACAGTATACACCATACAGCATGGGAACTCAGCAAAGTTCTCATGACATAAGACAAGAACAAATTCCTAAATAGAAAATCTCAGAGGAATGACACTTTGACCTTCAACATCCCAGAAAAACAACAGTTTATCACTGTATGCTTACTGTACAGTAAGCTTCAGGGAACAAACACTATCCAGTTCTAGAGCCAAGAGCCACTGAGGCCTCAGTGAGTATGTGTGTCTTTTTTTGTCTTATTCACCCTTTTACTTTCAATAATAATTGGAAGGAATGTAAATCTATCATGATAAAATCTAATAAGAAAACTACTTTGAGATGCCACAAAGAAATATTTCACGTAAGTTCAGCTGACCTGTAGATGTATAGTTCCAAACAAGCTTCTATAAACACTGGTAGAAGCACAGCAATCCACACAGTGCCATCTGTACCAACTATAGGCTACTGTAAAGTAGAGAAAAACAGGGAAAAGGATTCATAGCTTGTTTTTAAAACTTAATTTAAAATTAGCCAAGCAGGAGACAGCACTGATCAACAGAGGTAACAATTTTGGCTTGTTGATTAGTTCTGCTTAAAAGTATCGTACTGTACATTGTAGTATTTATGTCTATGCAGACAATTATGTGTCTACATATAACAATCTGTACACAATTTCTCCACCACCCCCTTAAAAGTATTTAATTAGAAATATTTGAAAAATTCAGACTGATATATGTTATTGAAATGTTATTTAGAATTGTATTAAATTCATAAGAGCTGTCTTTTGGAAGGTGCACTGGAAACAGGAAAGATACTGCAGATGAATTGAACTCTGAATAGAATGTGACAAGTGCAAAGGACAGGCTGTGCTGAATACAATCTATCTACAGCAAACACATAAAAGAAAGGCTGCCAAAGTCTATTTTTGTCTCTTGGAGTCAAGAACAATGCCCAGCGATGACTGAATCAAGGCTCTGAAAGGTTACTTTCAACACCTAAGCAGGTCATTTAACTCGCACAACATCACAAGTACAGTTTAAAATCAGCACGCTGGTATTACAGAAAATTCAAGTAATGGCTGCTAAAGTTATCCCTATTTACATAAAGCACAGATATACCCTTGCTGAACATGTATGGTTTAATAAAGAACTTTAAGATCTCATCTGCATTTCTTCAGCAGAAACACTGAGATTCTGCAGTACTAGAACCAGCTGTCTGCTCTAGATGAAGGGTAGACCACATAAAAAGTCCATTCTAGTAATCAGCTGTTTTGCAGACTAAACAAAGACTTGCTGCGTGGCTGCTTTTCTGCATTCTGGCCTTGCAAGACAAGATATGTCTTTGGCAGTGTTCCTGTAATCATTAAATTGACACTACTGTAACATCACAGATGCAAATCTGAAGAATGCATTCACAGTTGAAGCTGACACTTGTGTTTATGACTTTTGCCCCAAGACAAACAGCACACTGCGCAGCAGTCAGACTAATAAGGGACCTGCTTCTCAGAGAACGATGGCAACTTATCTATTCTTTGCTTAGGCTGCGGAGTTCTACAGAAAAATATATGATGATCAACAGGTATCTAGCTACAAGTAGCAGCAATAACTACGAGTTCATATTTATGTTGTACTTTAGCAGCTAATCCAGTTTAAATCTCAGTTTAATCTACATTTTTAATAATCATATAAAGTTCTTGGTTTGTCAAATATTCCCCCTATTATTTTTGTACTATCTGCACCGCACAGTAATCATTGAGAGAAAATGTTGGAGACAGAAAAAAATCTTATGTTGGAGACAGAAAAAAATAATTATTTTGTCTCTAGTTGTTGCCATTACATATACAGTGTATATATATACACACACAAGTTCATTTTTATATTCAGCTATTGCCATGCAGTTAAGGGCTACAATTAATCCTTCTGATGTCCTGGTCCTAAAATTGAAAATTGATGTAAGAGAGAGAGCAGGTGAAATTTAACTCTGCATGATATAGAAATTAAGAAATAACTTATGCAACATTACAAGGTACATATCCTTAAAGATGTAGGACATGGTCATATTATTCACCTACAGGAAGTAAAAGAAAAACTGTTTAAAAACATTAAAATGTTAATCTTAATTCAGCAGTCAAAAACTTTACTATAAGGAATGTGTTACATCATATTCTTTGTGAGAAAAGCTTCCGATGGAAATCAAAATACAAACTATCAAAGAGTCACTGGTCTGTTTTTGGCAAGAAAACATTTCTAAAATGTAGCTTAACATTTTCAGAATTTAACATGACTGTACAGTATATGACAACATTCAGTTTCAATATTCATGATCGCTTTCTTGAAGATTTTTGCAAACAGTGCAGGTCATACAGTACATCATAATAAACGCACAGCATATTTACACTGCAATTAGGTACTGTGTGATAGTTACAAGAGGGTATTGTTACTGAAACAAAAGGAAGACAACTGCACTAAATTTATGTGAACACTTAAAGAAGAACATTTTACAGTTTGTATTCTTAAATAGATGAATAGAAAAACAAATATTTAGCAAGAAAGCATTTATAGCTTGCTTTCTACTTGACAGTTGCAAGCATTTTGAATTAAAATTCTAATAACCTGTCCTTGTATTTGACTAGGAGGTCTGCTAAGACAATACATTTTAATGTTTGAATTACACACCATTTCTGAATAACAATAATCATAATCAAATATCTCCGCTATGTCACGTCTGGAGCATATATTATTCATTAACATCATGGACAAGGCACAAATATTTTAAAACCCGTCCCCAAGGGAAAAAACAAAACACGACCTGCACTATTAAGTGTCTCAAGGAATTTCAATTTCTCTTTATATAAAATCCTACATATCAAGATGTAGCAAAATTTAGACCTGTCATGTTCCGAATTGCCTTATTCTATATTCCTAAACAATTAAGGAGTTAACGCACAACAGGAAGTCTAAGTTGTTTTGCAGGAAAGACGCAGACACCACGGTTTCAGGGCAGCTAGCTCGTTTTCCCAGCTGTGTCAGTCTCACAAAAACAAACAGTGGAACTTTGTCAATGTCCCTTTAAGGCTCCACCTGGTGATCAGTCTGGACTAAGAAAACGTCCAGCAGCAGTGTGGTGCTGACGGACAGAGGGAGGCTAAACACACAGTTAGGAGCCCAATCTGCCGCAGTGCTGCATCTCCCAAGCCCTCTGCTCACAGATGCTTCCTGCCGTGGTCTCTCTCCTTGCATTCCCCAGTCTGGGAATGACTTCATCTGGGTCAGTAGTTGGGTATCAAGCATCTTGTGTTTTTTCTTTTGCTTGGCAGACTTCAACCATTTCCAGATGGCCCAGAAACAGACAAATTGTAGCCCAATACAACATAGTCCTTAGAAAAGAACCACTCAGTCCAGCCAACTTCCCTTTGTTCAGCAGCTAGATAAATATATGTACTGAAATGCTTTTCTCTTTCTGGGGGGGGGGGGTCTGGGTGTTACTTGAGAAAAAAATACTACAGGAAAAAAAAAGATTCGCACTCAATCTGCCAGGAAGTATACAAACTGATAGTATATTATATTTAGAAATGCCCTTGAAAATTATCCAGAAGGGCTTTCTGTAGATAACCATTGGTGGAAAAATCAATACCGTGCACTAAGATCATGGAAACAGCTGGAATTTTGAAATCCACTCAAATATTTAAAGTAAGGGATTTACAATTTATAAACCAATATATTAAGGAGTTTAAAAGAATGGGTCTTCTATCACCATGCTCATGATTAACTGTATTTCTAAATGGATTTACAAATCTGTAAACGGAAACTGTAAACTCGAATATTTTTAACTGGGATAAAAAATGTATTACCCACTGCACTGGAGTGAAAGTCAGCCTTGCGGCCATTATTCTGCCAAAAACAGACTTTAAAGAAAAAAACATCTCCGACCATTAAGATTAAGCATGTTGCCAGCTTACCAGAGTTACAATGATCAACTGTAAATATCACTAAGAGGTTTATTAGACATGACAATAATATACTGCAAAATGGTGCACGTTTCATGCTAGCTTGCACCCGTGGCCTCCTAGCATAGCTTGATAAGCCGATTATATTCATAGCCCATCCTGTTTCTTTTCTATCTGCCACCAATTAGCCATCCAGCTACAGATTATATACAGTACATGAAGTATCTTCCACAATATTTGAACGTCAAATGCCAACCAATAACAGGCCAGAAGAAAAATCTCAAACTTGCATTTCCACCATCTCCAAAGTTTGTCTGCAATCTCAATGCTGGAAATTATGATTATCCCTAATTTAAATGACCTTTCAGCTAGCCTCAACCCAGTTTTAAGCATCATGTACATGACCGATTGCTTTTACTGTAATTTATTGTAAAGATTTCAATGCAGCAATTCTAATATCAACCACACATAGAGCTACAAAAACTAAGAATAATGTGATGCATAATTTAGGGTTTGCTCTGAACATCTCAATATTATCCATGTAGTGGCTGAGAGCTTTTAACCATTCTATCCAGGGAGGTATAGCATGTCAGAGGGACAGGAAGAACAGGCGATAATAATCAATGCACAATGCATTAGGCATCTACTGTTGATCTTCCGTCAATTTATATTTTTTCTAATACCGGGACCGATATAATTATGATACAAGAGTGGCATGTTATCATGGCTTTGATCTCTGAAAATGAGACCAACATAGTTCTGCTTGATAATTGCTAAAGCAGTGTTTTATATGAAGCAATCCAGAAAATGGATGCATGCATACATCAGCTCCATGACACCAAGCACGTTTCAGCTTCTCGTACAGACCATAAGACAAAAATGTGGCACTCGTTTCACCTAAATAAATGTACCCCCCCCCCCCCCATAATTTGCGGCTTTTTATTAATGGTTGCACAAGTTGTTGAGACCGGGGCCATGTATGTTCTCCTTTTCAGTACACATACTTGTACCCATACTGACGTATTTGGAGATAACTCACAACTTCACCATTATTTCAATATGCTGTATTTCAATACCCTGCCAGAAATACAGTACCTGAGGCCTAGTCAGTTTGTCACATCCTCCATCTGTACCTGTCTAGCTGGTACAGGACTGAAATTAAATGCATTACTGAATCCTCACAAAGGGATTGAATACAGAACTTAAACTGACACTATTTACATTTGTACATTAGTAAAAACAGTCCACACCCATTGTAAATACAGCAGATGTGCATCCTTCCTAGCCCGATTACTCTTATTTTTGCACATCCTTCCCACTTTCTCAAACATTTCACACATGTCCAGCTGTGTACTGCTTTTCTTGCTTGCCAAACTGTAATGGAGCGTAGTAGGCATGGAGTCCACCCGCAATGTAAGGAGGCCCAATGTTTATACAATGTTTAAGCTGGCCAATCATATGATGCTTCATCCATTTCAATGTAGTCATTTTTATAGCTAACTCCTTAGCAATATAACAAAATTGAAGTTAAAAGAACTGCACACTAAGGTCTTTTCAATTCCACAAGAAATCTGTGCACGTCTTATACACATCTGTGTACTTATTAATTTACACAAATATATAGTTTTGTGAACTGCATTCCCTCAAGTTGGATTAAAATAAGCTGGGAACAGAGTGTACTTTGTACTTATATACCTTCATTAAACACTGAAATTAATAACAGTCACTTCAGTCAAGTCAAAGAAACAAAAATAACTCCTCACGGATACAATAATATAATTTTGTTCTTAAGCGGTCTAATTATTTTATCACTTTCTAGAAAAAGTGATAAAATATCCTTAAGGACAGTTTGGCCACTGTAAACAAGATTTTTTTTTTTTAGGTCTTAGGTATGTCAGCATGTTACATAAACCTGTATTTGTTTTTATTTACAAAGACATGCCCACCACCGGTCACTTAACATTTAAATAATCACAATTTCTAGAACTTTATTCACTACGGAAACAGTTGTGGATCAATGCATTTTGGCAACTCCTCTACAACATCACTGATTCCCGGCTCTGGCCCTGCGGGATACTGGTTTTCATTCCATCTGAACTCTTAAATTACTGGTGCTAACTAATGCCTTTAATTGATCTGCCTGCTTGTTGAGCTGTTTTTGCTCTTGGTCCTAGGCTTTAAAACACCCAATTTGAGGCATTCAGTTTCCAACAACCTCAGTAAACAAAATTGTAAGTGGTCACAACTTAACTTGCTTTTTAGTGTTTGCTCCTTTAATTCCGAGTGAACAAACCTTAATAAAAGATCAAAATATGAATAGCAACTTTCAACTGTCTAAAATATGAAATACTCCCAGCAGTGTTTTCTTTTTCCAGAGACCCAACTACAGTAGTTACATTTGAAGTAATATGTTCTGAAGCTCAGAAATTACTACAAGGTTCAGAACTAAAAACCTGCATCAACTTTTTAATGAAAATTGAAAGCAATTAGACTGGGATTAAAAAGTTGACCAAAACAATGAACAAAAAGCAGTCATCAGGACAAGGGTTAGGAACCACTGTACAGGATGTGTTTCAATGTTGATTTGATTGACATTGCTTCATATCATAGTGTATGTTGTTCAAGGCCACAGAAAACTGAAATTACTTTAACAAAGTACATTTTAGTACAAAAACAGTAGGTAAGTAAGAAGTTACTATACTTCTTTTCACTTCAAAGATCAGAATTATTTTGATATGAATGCACTTTAAATGTTATGTTAAACAACGTCCCATCAACCTTACTACACTTATAACACATATGGCTTAACTATAAAGATAAAAGGATGTTTACAGATTAAAAATGTAAAATATATAAATCCAATGCATAGACCAGCCAGCCCACCATAAACAAGAGCCCAGCAAGTGTTTGTTATATTGAAAAGTTTCAGTAACTAGCACAACAAAAATCATGTTCTAATGAGACTGTTAACACAGCCCTAATAATAATAGTGTGGTAAAGATACATTTTAATGGTATGTGAACAATTTCATTCAAGTTCCTAACAGCATGGATCGAGTTCCATAAAAGTACCTATCTATTTCACCAATAGCGAAACTGGATCACCGAACACAAGGCCTGCACAGTAATAATGCAGGAAGTGAAAACAACGATAAACCAGAGCTGTTCAGGCAAGACTCCGGATTCAGCTGTGTACAGTACATGTTTATACTCTTCTTATGCAATTAATACAGGAAACTGGGGTGAGACATATGGAAAGCAGTACAGCCTAGGGGTTGAAAGCAACCAACAGGTCAGGTTTCCAGGCTTTCTGTCAACTACAATGCAAACCATAATATCTTAGCTTCTCAGTCATCTCCCCAAATACACTTTTCTAGAAGAGCAATTTATTGGTCCAAAGAGTAAGAGTGAATTCTAAATCCTCATAACACAAATTCCCAACATAAAAACATAACCAGCAATGGAACCAGCAATGTGTGTTAATGAAAAACACACATGCACTGACAGACAACGGCATTTTCTCTGCAGATCCTTGACGTGAATATGATTTAAAGAAAGTTAAGTACTGCTAAAAAGTTTTCAAGATTCATATCCAGTTATGTCACTGCATATTTCGGCAACTTTTGGATAGTATTCATTTAAATTCGTAGGATCCTCGGTCAGGATAAAAAACAATCATTCTTACATTCTAAATGATAAAAAGTTTTTTTGAACCACAAAAAGCTAATATATAAAACAAGTTTGGCAATAAATACACACATCAAAGCAACTTTCTAAATCTAGTTTTTGTAGATGTATTTCTCTTCCAATGCGACTATGAAAGAACTGTGTCCTTCAATGAAAAAAAAGAGCTGTGATCAAATAATAAGAATCAAATAAGATCAAAATATGTGATGAAAATGTGTACTTGATTTTACTTTAAGACATGGCAGCTGAGATAAATGAATGCACTCAAACAGAATCTAAAATATTTCTCCTTGGTGGTGCACCATCATTAAATGAAGCTGGTAATTTCACATTTTACCCCCATTTCCTACTCAACATTTGTAAAGTCTTTTCCTAGAATGTACAAGTCAAACAGAATACACACAAACATTAACAAGTCAACCTACAAGAAGTTGTAAAAGGCTATGCGTCATGCCAAGAAACAAAAGCTGGACACAGGGCACATTTTAACATTGCTTACTTTAGAGGACCAGGGCTGCAAGCAGTTGGCATAGCAACGGACGAGAAAAGCCATTTCCTGGACAGGGTGGGAAAGTTTCCTTTTCAAAACAAAAATAAATTATATTTTCAAAAAATCCTATCAGCTGGGTTTGCTTGAAAGTTTTTGCAGCAGTTGCCTCAGCAAATACAAACCACAGCAGTGGAGTTTCAAAAGTCCAAGAATTTCATTGAAAATGAATAAATAGCAAATGAGAATGCTCCCAGTTCACTGTAGGTAGGTGGTGTGTCCGTAACAATGCCCAGTGAAAGCAAGGAAAAAAGATTTTCACAGGAAGGAGTTAAAAAACAACTCTAAGCTAGTGATAAAAGACTATAAATTGCTGTAAAGGTCACTTCAGCACAGCCTCTTGATGCAGATTTATTCAGTAGTCCTCTTCTTAAACTTCAGACAGTGAACATGCAAGCCATGAATGACCATTGTGCATTATACAGTTAAACATCCATAGTCAAAAACAAAAAAGATTAAGAAGACTTAATGTCACAATCCCAGATAAATAAAGGTTTAATTTGTGTTCACTTAGAGAAGTCAAGTGCTGCCAAAGTAATCGGTCTTTTCTTTCAGTCTTCCTTATGCAGAAATAAACCCCAGCTGCAAAAGCTTGCTTCAGGAATCTTCTATGCAGAAATGCACAGTAACACAGTGTTCATATCCTTAGTCTTGTCCAGCGTATTAGATCCATTCTCTCTCAAATATCAGTTAAACACTAATACAAAACTACTCTCAAGAACTGTAGATGGTCTTAGCATCTTTAAAGTCTGTGCAGGGAGCTATTCACCGGCATTTCCCAGTAGCCCTCTGCATTTAGCAAAATCTAAGCTCAATGCAAACTGCACGCTGCATTCTACATTTACAAACAAATTCCTGTCCATATCCAGAGCAAGACTGCATGCATGTTTATGTCACTGATTCCTAGTGAATATCCCTGGCTTCTGCTCAGCTGTTCCCCCAGGAAAACCTCCCATCGATTGGATGCTCCACTGCAAGATGAAACATCTAATAAGGAGAAGAGTGGGAGGAGAATAGAGAAAAAAGAATGACATCACCTGTATAGAGAGCGAGCGAGTGCTGTGGAAACTGCATTAGACCAATTGGCTATCTGGCAGATGCAGAGAGGAGAGCATCTTTATTGATCAAGCAACACATAAACCTGAGTGCATTCATTTACAAAAAAGCAGAAATAGTGATGCAAATCATATATCGCCAAACTCACATTTCAGAAGCAACTGTCCTTGCTGGAATTAAATTGTAAAAAATATGCTAATGAATTCCTTTTCCAAAGTATAAACCATTTATTACTAATCTGTTGTTATATTTAAAAAAAAAATTGATATGCAAAGATCTGTATTAAATGTATTTGTGTGCTACCAGAATTGCTCCAAACTTGTTAAAATGGCTAAAAATAAAAATACCATCTCTTCAAATTATGGCTTATTTTATGAATGCCAATAAAATATGCAGCTACCTCCTTGATTTTAAACACATTCATTTATATGCAGAAGCCTATGCAAGACAGGATGATAATCTGCGTGAATGAAAAGAATCATTATCATGTCAAATTACAAATTTCCAATGCAGAATATTTAACAGGCAATAGACAAACCAGCTTATTTAATGTGGAATGAAATATGTGATTTTAAGAATTATTTTGATACCTTCTGAAAGATTAATACATTTAATAAAAACCTAACATATTTTGAGACAAGCATTATGCACCAACACAAACTATTTAAAACCACATATAGCAAATATACATGTAAAAATATTCCAGAGGTTAACTGAATTGTGCAACCAAACTGATATATTCCTGAAGATTGAACATCTGATCTCAGAGAGTAGTGATAAACAAGAAGGTGAAAATACAGAAAACATCTCCTCATGAAGGCTAGTTTATAACATGAATCTTTACTCGAGAAAGATCTGTAACACTTAGTCTATGCAAGTAAATGTCTTATTCCTCTAGCAGTTCCTGCATCAGCTCAATAATAGGAGCTAAATTCTATTTCCTCCCAGTTTGCCCTCAAGTAAGGATGACATCATCCTTTTCTCCTACCAACCAATTGCAGAACAGCACATGGAGCTCCCTGGAGAACGTTATCCATAAGGAGCTGTATGCAGTCCTGCCAGACTGTGAGTATAGCGAAAAGAAAACTGACCCCTATGCAGGGTTTCTTTCACTTCAAGATGCTACTAAAATACCCCCAAAATCTAATTTATTTTCATTTCACACGCAGTCCAGAGCTATACGCTGTGAAAATGTTTGCAGTCAGAACAGCACACAGTCCCATCTGTATTACTTGCACATTTTACTCATCTTTTATTTAAGGCACACATCCTAGTGTTTGGCGTGATAAGTGCACTTTCAAATAAATACTGTATTTTTCGGTTTATCATATGAACTACCTAAAAACAGCATTTCTTTCCTTTGCGGCCTTAAAAAATGTGAATATTCTAAATTACTCAAAGAAACCAACCTTTTTCACAAACATCATGTTTAAATGTTTTGAATATTTTTCACACTAATGAGTATACTGTATATTAACAGGTATGTATAATCCTACCGTTAGACAGTATGCAATTACAAGATCTAGAAATAATCGCGCCTCGTGATTACAAAAGGACATGCAATCCTTTTCACTCGTACCTTATATCACTCACTTCATTATAGCCTACACTTAGTTCTTCACATTCAAAGCATTTTGGAGAGACAGGCTGCTTTAACACCATATACAGTTAATAAAACACTAATGAAAAGGTGATGGGCTCATCACATTAAAGGTATTAAGGCCAAAGAAAGATGTCAGGTTTGAATAAAAACTACAATGAAAAATGAGATGGCTGTTTGCTTTTAAGATTAGTTTTCTCTTTGTAATTTGTTCACAAAATGCAGTTACTGGTGTGTCTTGCCTTCCATATATTTATCAAGACAGACGAGCTAGAAAATGATGTCAGTCTTGTGAGTTTCTAAACAAAGCATGGGTATTGGCAACGCTATACACAGAAGGGACTGCTGGGGGAGGGGTTCACTAAAGGCTCCCCAAAGGGTGATCTTCCTAGCAGAGCTGAAGGCAGACTGACAGCAGCTAGACCAGTCCCCTCTGCACCTCCCCATGCTAAGCCTGAATGACAAAAAAAACACAGGCCAACACAAAGGATGCCACACTAGTCAGTTGTATCTTAATTACATACCATTAACGGGGTTAAAGATGACTGTTTACTATTCAACTCACTGCATTGTCATTTACATTTTTTGCTTTTAGTAATTTAAACCCAGTAAAGACCGCAAAGTGGCCGACAAAGCATAACAATCCAGCAACCTACTGTAACTTCAGCTAACGGTGGTTTTCGCTGTACTGTACTGTAAAATCTTGCCCCTTCATTTGGTTTCCACTACAAAACTTACAAAAACTTCAGCCTGTTGTTTTATTGTGTACCTCACTCCTGAAGGGCTGGGCTCTCATTATTTATCCAGCACAGGAATTCCTGCCTTTTAAAAAAAAAACAATCCCCACCCAGATCCTGGAGTCAAGGAAGGAGAGGGGAGAGCCCAGCCTATCCTTGAAGGTGACATATTGTTTCGCCCTCGGGGTCCAATTGTGGACCTGCTCTTTGTGCCACTGCCAGCTGCTCTCTAATGTATCATGAAAAGCAGCCTGATTACAGCACTGGAGAGATCCAAGGCACTAAATGGAATGAAAATATGATCTATCCCCAGAGGGGGGAGCAAGGTTGTCATCTCGACTCAGATGATGTAATCCCCTAAAATTAGCAACAGTAACAGCAGCTGCAGCAGCGGCAGCAGCACAGAAGGAACAATAACATTTAGTTTCAATTCCATTTCTACAACTTCTTGCTACAGCGTTACCAGATTTTGTTGAGGTTGCCGTTATTGTGCAAACAAAGAGGTGAAAAGTAAATGCTGTATAAGATGAATAAACTATACATTTTCAAGAGCTTCTTCATCTAAAAAAAATTCATGTTGTTACTCTGATACAGGCCTGATCATGATGTGTAACTTTTAACTTTTTGTTTTCCTTAGGAGAATAAATAATAAGATAACATTTCTTGCAGAGTTTGTACATGAGTCTCCATTTTTAATAGCAGGACAGTGTTCTCAGCAGAGATAACTCCCATTAAACTTCCATACTGTACATCAAGTCAGGTCATTTAAGTAAGACAGAGGTATGTCCTAAAAGAATTCAGGGGCATATTGGAAGTGTACCAATATGTGATGCTGATTAAGTAAATGTACAAAACATTTAACCACTCAGTCAGGTAGGGGATGTGAAGACAGTGTTTATCACAAATCATGGGCACAAAAAATACATGAAGAGACTGTTTAAGTATTGTAATATTTTAAGTCTTTTTAAGAGAATTTTCACATGATCCTCATTTTGTTCCAGTTTCTAACCACATTGCTCTTTCCAATGTCACAAAAATAAGTCAGGTTTTAGAAAGTCAAGTTGTATGATTACAGCTGATAGAAAATTAAGAGAGATCCATGCAATCCAGCCTCAAATGCTTTCCTAAAAACAAAAAACAGCCATACTACAAAGAGTAAAACAAAACTTCCCTATTAATAGTCAATGGTGGTATTAAATAAACCATGTACAAAATACAGGTTTAAGCATAAGACCAGTTTGCGTAGAAAATGATGTTAGTATTCAGATGTAAGCAAACATCCAGCTTGCATAAGAAATCAACTGCAAAGGAACAAGTAATAGCTTTATTCCATGCTGAAAAAAAAAAAAGAAGAAAGAGAACACAACGTTTCGGCCATGGAGCCTTCTTCAGGTGTGAACCTGAAGAAGGCTCCACGCACACCTGAAGAAGGCTCCACGGCTGAAACGTTGTGTTCTCTTTCTTCTTTTTTTCAGCATGGAATAAACCTATTACTTGTTCCTTTGCAGCCTACGCATGCTGACGCAGCTACCCACCTGAACTAAGAAATCAACTGACATATCTACTTCACTTATAGCACAGGTAAAAAAAATTCTAAACTCAATGGCTACATGTTCTAGTACTACATAGTTTAGAAGTTAGCTAAACATTTATATGTAAACGACAGAGTTAAGTTTTTTTCGGGACCTTAATACCACAGCAGATTTCCTTAGATCAATAAAGAGCAGAATACATCATAAAGAACGTCACAAGCCTCTTATAGCCCTTATTCTGCTGTCTACCTCCCCTGGCTGTTCAGGGACCTGTAGTTCACTTTCATTCAGCTCAATAGCCTTCATACAGTTAACGCAAGTGAAACGCAAAGAACAAAAACAAAGTTAAAATAAATATAAAGTCGCCAAGCACATTTTTCTGACATCCAACGCCGATATGATAGAGGACACTGGTTAGTTCTGCTTAGGATACTGTGTGCTTCTTTATCATTATGATTGGCTAACGTTTTTTTTTCTGCACAAATGTTCAATATGGGTCACATCACTGATTACAGCAGAAAACGGAGCAATAAGCAGACGTCTTTCAGACATGACAGGAAATACAATACCACAGAGGAGACGGTTGACTAGCAACTCTTTCCGCACATCTTGTCTCGATCTGCCAGCACAAACGCAAGACCACAAACAGAAATTTAAAATAAACTTTCCTGTTGGGGCTTCTTCAAAGTTTAAAAATGACTGCAATTTCTTGACAGTGTTTTGCTTTGTTGTTTTCATACATGTAAACAAACGTTCATTTTTACAAATGCTCTCATTAGATGCAGTTTTTTGAAAATGTTTTGATGTTTTATAACATATTTATACAACAGAAGCAAACCCTGTCTGGATACAGAAGTATTTTCTTCCAACACAGGGAACTAGTGTTCAAACACAGAGTTCTCAATACATAATAATGGCAGGAAGTGGGAGAACTGATTGTGTTTTATCCTGCTGTAGCTTACTTGGCTAAGAGACAATATTACCATTGCCAACACTACAATGAATGGACTCCCCAAATAAATCACAATCAGGATATTTCAACTAACTTTCAACAGGTAGCTAATGAAAGGAGCTAAGAACTGGACAGATAGTGTACACAATGTTGTTAGGTAACACTGAATGTTTATGCCTTTAGATCACTCAATTAAAAAATATCAAAAAACAAATTGTGATAATTGAATGCATGAATGTTAAATAAATGCAGTCAAAGCATGCACAGTATTATTTCCACTTTGGATTGCTGGCACTCCTTTATTGATATTTCCAAAAATATGCATAATGGATTGGGAAAAGAGACTAAAACAAAGCTCTTCAAGAACCTCACAGGGCCTCTTCCCCTTCTTCCAATTACATCAGTTTACTAGCAAAACAGTGCAGATGAAAGGAACCAGAGTACACTAGTCCTATTTAAGTTTAAATTTGCTAATGAGTTTACCCTTTAGAGATTCCTGATAAATTACTAAGTACCTTGTGTTTTTTCCCCTAAAATGAGTCTCATATAATCCTATTAGCATCACATCTGGCAAACCTCACTTAAATACAGAGCCAATCTTAAATAGCAACAGGCATGGAGAAGTTAATACAAGCCACTGTAACTAACACCAGATTTCACTTTTTTATTAAAGGATAATGGGTTTTGCACACCTCCACTGCTCATAAATAATGCTTGAGAAGCAAACTATTTAGAGGACTGTAGGTTTGAGTTCACCTTCCCATACTGTATCAGTAAACACAATGACAGATAACATGATCCACTCAAATATGGTAAGCACTCTTTACTAAGAGTTGTCATATGTATGAGCGCTAAAATAGCAACACTATCGCTACAACCTGTCACTGCCTTGGATGTGATCTTTCTCAGCTGTAGTTTGAGGATGATGACTCAGAAAGGATTAAAAGCAATTTGTCAGACTTAGTCATAAAATTTTCCACGTACCTGGTTATCTTCATAATCCTGATGGCCAAAAGACAATAACATCCATGGTGGGGGGAAAAAAGGCACATTAAGAGACACATTACAAACAACTTGTGACAGATGCAATCCTTTCTCTAAACAAATCAGCATGCAGATCAAATGCCATTTTACCAAATAGAAATACAGTCAAAAGCACGTACAGTATTATTTCCACTTTAGATTGCTGGCACTCCTTTATTGATATTGCATTTCTTCTTGTTTATTTGTCTTACATAGGAGTTACATGTAGATTTCACAATTCAAGCACACCTTACACACGTAGATGTTTTAAACTTTGGGGTATGGAGGAAATACCCCCATCACAATTTTACGCTGTTATTATGGCGTCCTCCCAACATGAGGTACTGACTCATGCTGCTACAGTAAAAACTAATTAACTGTCATTCTAAATGATGAAATATGTGCCTGCAAGATTACATGCAACTCTAACTGAAACAACTGATGCCATCAGCAGGAACTCCCCTATTTGAAATGTGAAACAATAAGGGACTTATATATACACATTTACAAAAGGTGCTTTTGGTGAGAAATCTGGCTTATGTTATTCTGTACTGGCCATACAGAATTGTTAAGCGTCTTTGTAATTTCATTTTGAGAAGCAAGAAATTTAGACATTTCCCCGTCTATAAAACCACAACTAAAACAAGGTAGTCTACATCGTCTGTGACATGTGCATTGATAAACGAATTCTATGCATTTAAACTAAAAAAATACACATTATAATATACAGTATATTAGCATAGGCACTGGATACTATTTGGACTTTCTCCCCCTTACGTTACAAAGAATTATCCTTGCCATTCAAAAGACAACACTGTTGCAGTCAGTCATGACAGTGTATTTATAGTAAGAGCACTGAAAAATAATGTTTAAGTGCTGCGTTAAGTTTTGGGCTTCCCTTAAACATCTTGTACTAGGTTAAAAGATTGCTTAAAGAAAAATATGAGTACAGGAAAAAATATTTTTTTTTAAATTGGCTAGTTCTGGCTGTTGTGTTGGACTAAGATAAAATGCTAGTAATCAAACTTTTAATATTAATAATCTAATATAACTTGCTGCTTTAACCTGAAGTACTTTCTTGAGGTTATTTCCTTTCTAGCACAAGGAGAAAAAATAACTGCAAACCACTTACTCTCCCACATAATATGCATCTGCTACTTAAGAACAACTCCAGAAGTTTTTTAGTAAGTTTTAGCCAGACTCAGACTTCTACACACTTTAATCAGACTCAGGGTAATAGAAGAAACAAATTAGACAAAGCAATTTGACATTTTATAAGTGTACTGCACTCAAAGTACCACGTGGATTTCAAACAATCGTTTCTGTATTACACTGCAGATTACTGAAGCTTGACATCGTCAAGTATACATATGCTCATTAAACGTTCCAGACATTTACAGGTTGATATTTCCAAACGCCAGAATATTATCTGAGTGACTGTTTCTTACCAGATGGTATCCTGATGGATCCTGGCTGTCTGAGACGGTTTCCTTTTCCCCGGTCTGATTAACTGTCTGATTTTGAAATCGCCGGCGGGACCGGCGATGTGGCGCATCACGCTGTAGAACGAGGTCCTCACTGTCGTTGGCGGCTTCCACCTGAAAGACATGTTCAGGATCCTGATTAAACATCCAGTTCTTCCATAGCACAGAAAGCCTGTGAAACCGAAGTAGACTCATGAGGAAGGCATCAAGAAAAGATAAAAAAAAAACAAAGATGACACGATGGTTTCTTTTCCACAAGGTTTTCAGTCACTTGTGAGCCTGCAGTATACACTGATCTCACTGCAAAGTTTTAACTTCCTGCAGGAAACCGTAAATACACAAATATCCTCTCAAACCAAAACTAGCCTGAATCCGGCAATACAAATGAGTTCCAAGAAGACACCAATCCCACACATATTTCACTGGGGTGTACAATTCTTTTGTAAACTGCTGTTTTAGAATACCTAATGTGAACTATTGAGTAAAAAAATAAAAGTTGTATATATGGATGTATCTTAAGTTACCAAAAACAAAAATTAGGTCCTGAACCTAATGAGGATTAGATTCAGATATTTTTAAGATCGTACAAGATGTTATTTTACAGACCTATACAATTTGAAGCAAAACAAATTTTGCTGAGGAAGGTCCCTGTGTGTATTATGATATAATTGTCTTCTGTGTTATAACTACAAGGCAATTTTAAGCAAATATTCGAATGACTACTTTAAAAAACAGTCTTCGAACAAGTACTGTAGGTCTTGGAACCTACTGTATATCTACTTCAAAATACAGTATTTAAATGACTTCAACTACAAACCTCCTTATGTCCACAATGTACAATGATAGGCGCTATATAACAAAGTTTATTATTATTATTAATGATAAGAAAGCAACTGTTCTTTTCGAAGGAGGAATGTCTCTTAAAGATGTTTAAAGCAAGCAATAATTAATAAAGAAAAACATTTATTCTTTTCTATATGAATTTGCTGCTGGACTTAAAGCAAGTTTCTCCACAGTAGTTTAATAACCATGGTTTAACCATGACACATACAAAACTAACACTGTTACTACTGACAACTGCTTTGCTGAACATTTAAAAGTGTGCTTAAAATCACTCCACAGAAAAATAACTGTAAAAAAACTGTAAAAAAAATTAAAAGATCCAATTTATACAACATGAGCAGAATACAAAACGGGGAATACATATTTCAAAGTAATGAATGGAACAAAACAGAAAATATATCACAAAACATGCTAATGTCTTCATTTTTCTCAGTGTGACTTTTTTTCCCCAGAACTTTATACCAGATACTGTATATGAGACCTGTTTTGCTCCTAGTGACACATTGCAAAAATCATTCTTTTAAAACTCTCTACGCAGATTCAGTAGGCCTACATCCTCAAAATGTCTAGTTCAAACCCAAACAAGCTCAATGGTGAATAAAGTAATCAGAGACTTCAGAAGGTGTACTGTATACAGGAAAATTATTCTTCAGGTGTTCAATAGAGTGGACCGGGCACCTTCTGACAGGAGTGATCAAGGCCTGTTCTGCTCTTGTCTGAGCCTCTACTCTGTTCACACTCTTAGATCAATCAGACTAGAGAAATAGTCCACACATGCCTGGTTCATGTCTGGGCTACGTCATTAGAGGATTGTAAAGGGAATTCCCCTATCTGTAACAAACAGTGGCCAAGCACTGCTAGGTATATATGAGCTTGAAGCAGCCAAGCTCCTGCGATTTGCTGTGCGCTACCTACAAACTACGAACAGTAAAAGCTGCCTCAGTCAACCATTCAACCAAAATAATGCTGCACACACCATTAGACTTGCAATGTGAAACAAAGTGACTGACTACATTAGCACAGTTCCAAAGAAACAGCACATGTGACTTAAGCTCGTCTGTGCCGGTGTTGTAATTTTGAGCATCTGCCAATTCAAAATCGGATTGTATAAGAGCAACAAAAATAATTGACAATTCCAAATAAAATGTTATTTTAAGAAAGTGATCTCAGAGGATGTGTCTTTTTTTGTACCCATGGGGCACTGTAGCTCAGGACTGGTGAGATTTTAAAATACTGCCGTACCCAACTATCCTGTAACCCAGGGGTCAGAAACCTATGGCATGTGCCAAAAATGGGATTTTTAATGAAACATGCAATGACAGCAGCATGTGTAATACAAGTCTAATAAGCTACAAAGAAACTAAAAAACAATAGGTCTAAAGTCAAACATTTTGGACAAAATGGTGGTTGCTAAGAAAAAGTTAGATGTTCACTTATTTGAGCCTCTTTGGAGAGGTGAATATGGATTTGTCCAACAAAAAGACCATGCAGTTTTTTTAACCCTACACTGCATGATGAAAAACAGTTTGCAACTCTAATGTTTCTAGTGGCCATCACTACTCATATGAATTAACTCAACCTCTGGCTGCAGGATGCAGATCAAGCTGTCATGGGTCTTTTAGAAACATGGAAGACATTTCTTTAAAAACCTGCCATTTTTTCTCTGGACACCAACACCTCACCTTTCCGCTATTTCCAACATCTTAAAGAGCTTTCAAGACATTGCACAATCCGTGCTACTGAGCTTGGAGTGTACATGCAAGAACTGGCATCAGAATTTTCTGTCAGATTTCAGGATTTCAAAAGTTTTGGCCTAACGTTTCCTTATTCAATAAACCACACAGCTTTGATACCAGCAACTTGAATTTTCAGCAAGGATCACACTAAATGGCAAGATATGCATATTAATTTATTATATTTTAATATTTTTTATTTTACTTGTATTACTCAAAATATAAGTAGGGTAATTACTGAAAGGTAAAACAAATCCATAAAAACAAATATATGAGCTAACTCTGGGCATACATCCTCTGAAAGGTTGCTGAGCCTTGTTCTAACTGCTTCTTCCGGTCCAGGGTCGAGGGGGAGCTAGAGCCTATCCTGGCAAGCAATGGGCGCAAGGCAGGGTATATCCTGGACAGGACACCAACCCACCGCAGGGCAGACAAGCACAGACTCCCACCTAGCGCCAATGTTCCCAGAAGCCAGTTAACCTACCAGTATGTTTTTGGACCGTGGGAGGAAACCCATGCAAACGCAGGGAGAACATGCAAACTCCATGCAGATAGCACCCCAGATCTGGAATTCAACCCAGGGCCCCAGCACGGCAAAGCAGCAATGCTGAGCACTGTGCCACCATGTTGCCTAATGGTGAGTCGATTTTAATCATTTGCTCTTCTAAAATGATGCAAATATGGGTAAATACTATTTACCCATGTTAGCATCATGGGTAAATAGTATTTACCCATGAAATTTCCGTAGGGAAATTTCTTCAATTTCCCTACGGGATTAATAAAGTACTATCTATCAAAAAAAATACTAGGGTTGGGTACTGCCTCTGGAAAACACGCATGTACCGCAATACGTACCGCGGTATACCGCAAACTATTTTGCATGTTTATACATGAAGAATCTCTCAGTTTTGATTAGTAAAGCATATTGAGTTGTATACAAAATTATGAAAATTATGTTGTTTTGCTGGAACCAAAGAACTAGAAATAACACTGAACAGTTTAACAGAACAATTTAACAACATGCAGATTTTTGTCACAAGGTATTGGAGGTTGTAACAATTTCTTTCTTTACAATGAGTAAAGCTGACATTTACAACCTTATGAACTAACTTTCCACCTTTATCTTCAATGTTCCCTGGTGCATCTTGCAGTGGTGGGGGTCGGACAGCCTCATTGCACTCAATCGATAGATTAGGAAACATGAGCTTCTTGACAAACGAGCAGAGAATTATATCACCCAATTCAGCGGATGCTGCAAAGCAACTGTCCAACAGGCAGGTCATATAGCATGTTGGTGAATGCATCATTAAAATTATTACTGGCAAATGGAAATTCACGTAAAGGAAACTAAAATGAGAAATGGGAGTTTAAGAATTCAGATATTCATTTAGTTTAGCCTGCTTTATTTATACGATTTTGAAACATTCATGAAGACCAGGCAGGTGTCAGAACACATTTTTCAAAGCTTATTAAAGGTGTAAACATAAACACATTCTCTCTCACTCCCCTTAGAAATGCATTTACTCACACACATCTACAACTACTGCAGTATGTTACTTTGTACTGTGCCTTCACACAGTCTAAAGTTCAATTATCCTGACACAGGAACTTCTGCTGAGTGTTTGGGAATAGGATGGAAATGTTTCTGACCATGAAATGAAAAAAAAAAAAGACTTTGAAAATTTGTACAGTAATTGTGTAGGTGTAGCTTTGTGTAGGCTGGGTTTGAGCACACACTAAGTGCCGCAGGCTCCACTTTCCACACTGTCTCTGCCTCTCCAGCCGCTGGAGAAAACCTACATTACAGGAGATTTAAAAGGGAAGGAAGCATTTTCATACAAACAGGGGAGAATTAAAAATCTGGCACAAAAAAAAGTCTAATTATTTGTATTCAGACTCCAATCCCCTAGCAATCCCTACATAACACTCCCCACTCCAATAAAATAAAACAGATATCAACTGTTGCACAAAACTAGTATAATGCACTTCTGGCACAACGGAATATTAAAACATCTTACCCTTTGCATTAATGTTTAACTGGTACAAACAGCTGTTTGAGTGAACTGTATGACCACTGTAAAATGAATTATCTTTAGGAAAGCACAAGTCATCGTACAGCGTACAGCTTAGTTGTAGTACATGTTTTAAATTGTAAACCCTGTAAGTGTATTTTTCACATAGTTAAAAAACAAAAATAGCACAATTAGGGGAAAAAAGTGCTAGTGAGTTTTTGGAGAGTTCCCATGGCTGTACATGAGTAAATTCTCTACAGAGAGATGGTCTTTACCGCAGTTTAAGAAAGTTAGCTTAAAAAAACATATAGAAAAAAGGTTTTCCATGCAGAATTATACACAGTGCCAGGTGGCTCTGCAGTCCTAAACTGGGATCAGCACATTATGAGAATCTGACCACCGATCTGTTTGTTGAGTCTGTGGTTTTCTGTTCCGCCAGCTTTATATACAGACCCAAGCAAATAAGCCAAGGAGGGATAGAATTATACAGTGAGTCACAGCATGAATTCAAGCAAACTGAAAAAATTGCTTCTTGCTCCTGTCTTAATTTGAAATTACACTTTAATTCTTCTATGTTCACATAAATTAAGTTAAAAGGTGTAAGTTAAAAGGATAAGTGATGATTTATATTGATGAAACTGCTGATGTAAATGAGGTGCTACATGGCTCAACCTTTAGTCCTTCAGATCTACCATGAAGTGTACATTTACATAAATGAAGGCAAAGGTTGAAAAAAACAGCCCATTATGCATAAGCAACTGTACCATTACAGTTAAGATGTACAACTGTTTTGAAATAACTGCACTGGATAAACAGAGCATACATTTTTGTGTATGGAATTTGTGATTCATGCAAAATGTGAACATCCCAGTAAAAAACGTAGAAAAAACATTTTTACTTTTTTTTCAGATTTTATTGTAGCTAATTAAGGTTTATACTACATTAAGTTCAGTTGACCCCTTTCTTATAATTAAGGGAGAAACTAAGCATTTGAAATTAATTGGTCAGTTGCTGTGCATTCTCATCTCTAAACACAACTTGAGGTCATCACATCGTGTAAAAACTCATGATTCATCATGCTGCCCCCTGAAATTGATCAGTAATGTCCTCCTTCCATTTTGAGCTTGGTCCTTTGTGCAACATTAGGTTATGAGGGAAAAAAAACTTGACAAACGCTGAAGGGATCTCACTCACCACAATCATTTCTGATGGCTCTAAAGTGATATATTCATAGCCTCTTCTTCCTCCAGATTGCTTTCCAAAACTGCAGAAAGAACATAACATTTTAAGCTTAAATGCAGCAAAGTTCAGGAATAATAAAAGATTGAATTGAGCCCACATGCTGAGCTTTAAGTAATACTGTGATTGGGATTATCCCCCTTTAAAGCAAAGCTTTAGAAGTCAATCAACACATCATGGAAAAGATGGCAAAGAAATCAACAGAAAGACGGTGAACCAGAATGGTTATATTTGAAAGCAGGAATGTCTTATTTGAGCAGTAATTTCCATAAAATGAGAACAAAAATTATTTCTAGACAGGCCCTACCACACAACGTTAGTTTTTTTTCTGAACAACAGGGCTGTTCCTACAACTTTGTAAAATGCATTAAAAGTCCAAATACATTCTGACAAGTCATAATAGCGGAGTCTCTTTCATTCGGTCCTGCTAAACTTCTTAAGCAATAGAACTGGCAGAGCCTATTTAAGTTGTGGTCATAGGTTTTAAACTAAGACCTATGCTGACACAAATCCCTCTAATTCTCACTTGTTCGAGAAGGTCATGTTTAGTTACAGTCACTGAGCAGTCAAGCAGGGCCTTATTGATCAGGAAGCAACAGCAGGATTTCCATGGCTTGATGAGAAGACAGAAAAATCAAGTCTGCAATGCACAAGATTATTTTATTTTCCTTGCTCTCAGAAAGATTGCTTTTTGTCATATTTCTGACATTTCACCTTCACAGTATGAAGTAATGTACATAATATTGCTTTAGGCTTACCAGATTCAATTTCCTTTTATGGCAACCTTTATAGCAGAAAGATTCATCCTCAAAAGCCTTACAGCCATCTGAGCCATGAAAAAGTGAGGCTCAAAGAACACTAGCTTTAGGCTATAAACGATCACAGCACCTTGTTCATCAGATCTCTTCATTTATTTATTTTTTAATCTCAGCCATGTCACTTCCCAACAAAAACCATCTGCAGACATTCCAAACAGATTGCACACGAAAATATATACTCCAATTAAAGTAAAAAATTGAGCTTCACCACTTCATCGAACAACTGTTCAGAGCAAGCACGTCCAATTATCTTAAGCACGAGTGTCTGCGAACAGCCCACTGTTGCAGAATCATCTTAGACATTGCACTTTAGACAAATATGTGCTTAGCTCGCATGGTATTTTTTTCTTTTCCTTGCATGACATATAATGTGACCCCAGACTACTTGACAGCAGTACTTTCTACAGCAAGTAAAAAAACACTTGATACTTTCACCCACATTACTTCCCCAAATAAAACCTTTTCACAACTATTAAAGTACTGAGACAGTGAGAACTCTTTCAATGTTACTGTCACTAGTTAACAGAACTACAGCTATACATTAGACTTAATGGTCAAGTGCTAGGCTACTAATGAAGAATGCATCCCCGTGAGAATTTCTTTCACATGTCATATAAAAGGGAAGGAAATTATAAGCTACAGTATATCATAAGCAATTCTCATTACAGACAGACCTACTGTTCTTTACAAGAAAGAAAATTCTGCAAAACATACAAAACAGAAGAAAGGACTGTTTTAAATTCAGGTCTTTCGTCTGCATATAAAGTTATATTCAGAATATTTATAAATATTTATAAATATTTATAAAGACCTTATAAATAAAATGTAATATCCAGAATCCAACAACTGCTTTAAAAACCCAAAATAAATTAGCAGAATACAATTTTCTTTCCACAGCTTTCAATACAGGAAACATATCTGCAATTTGATTGGCACAATTAAATCCTCAGTTTTCCACCACTTATGATTAAGATCATATGGTCACAACTCACAAAATGTGCAATTTGCTACCACCAAGCAGTCAAGCACAGCCATACACTAATTTTATCAATCTTACAATACAAAGCACTTTTGTATATCCTCACAACATATGTGACAGTGAGCAAAAACATATTTTTCTTGAAGTGTCCTCTATACTATGTATGATTAAAAACAGAAACTTGATCACTGACCATTACATTACTATCATTAGCCAATATTTAATGCAAGCGTGTCCAAAACATTAATCACTGTACTGCAAAATGCAAGGATTATTAAAAATCTAGTGCAAATATTTGTATTTATTCTCATTAGGGATGAAGTTAATAACATTGTAAAGTAGTTTCATTTTAAAATGCAAAGCCTTCACACTTCTGTGAGTTTAAAATCTGCTGTGAACTAGTAACTATTCTGCCAAGTATTTTTGCCTCCCTGACCACCAAAAGATAATGTATTCAGTTCACTAGCTGCTTAGCGGTTATCATTTCTTCAGAGTACCACACCAACATCAATATCTTTGCCTTTGGCTTTTAACATATTTCCTCTTCTGACAGTGAGGTGAAAATTGACCCAGAAATTATTTCATCTACCAAATCATGAAAATGAGATTGCCATGACCTGAAGGATTTTCATCAGATAGGCACATGCTTTCTTTACAAACAGAGTAACCTGAAAAAATCATTTCGGGGGATTTGCACTGTTTTACAAGTTTGTTCTATTTTAAAATGAGTGGTGACCTGATCATCATACCCGTAAATTATTCTCTCTCACTGTTGGAGCAGCTGCGAGAGGAGAATTAAAGCCGAACTTTAAAAATAATGGTTTAACTGAATCAAGAGAGGGTTACCTCAAAATATTGTTCCAAATGGTTGAAGGTTACAACCTCTATAAACATATTTGGGACATTATTTTCAATATTCTCCAAAAAAATATCTATATACCTTATAATAGGTAATTAAAAAACTACCTGTTCTTTATAGGTAATAGGTAATTAAATAATTAAATACCTTAATTGGTAGTTGTGAACAATTGTAAACAATGGCAATGTTCACAAGAATAGGGGTGTTAATTTCATTACCCTGGCTAAATTCTACTCGGCCAAGGGACTTGGGACTTACTCAATCACCCTTTCATAAAGTTCTCCTTTAGTTCAGATGATGAAGAAAATGTCCCCATGATTTGCTGTGTAGTTAGTGTAGCAGCTGGTGCACAATGGTTGCCACACTTCAGTAGCGGACAAAGTAGGTCCTCACATATGTAAAGAGATCTGGGGTCCTTCTGGATGAACTGCACGACATAAATCCTGAAAATAATTATTTTAAAATGCAAAGTACATACACTGTCATTCCCAGTCTCACTCAGACTTTCACAATGCTGTGCCACCAGCAAATATCAGGCTCACCAATATGATTTGCTAAACAGACTGCCATGCTTTCACATACTCTACACGGATTTTCTGGAATGCTAAAACAAACAAAAAAGCCACATGTGACACATGTTTTGTCTGTGTGGCTACTGGATAAGAGCTACACATGAATCCATTAAAACTGACAAATTCAGAGCAGGTATTACCTTACAGGACGGACATTCGGCATTCTGCATTCCACAGAAACTGAACCACAGACATTAAGGATGCCAGTTTTATATAGCTTAAAATGAAGTGCTATAGAAAATCATTAAATATGACAAGCTGCAAAGCTTGATAGAAAATGTGAAGAGAAGCATTTATCAAGACACATAAAAAATGCTGACTCAAAACTTCAACTGAAAAGGTTTAAAAGTGCCAGACACTGCTGTTCAGAAACCTTTCACAGCCAGAGATTACATCATTCAAAACAAAAGTACTAACCTTTGTTTTCCATGTAAATCTCCTTAGAAACAGCTGTTAGAGCTGACTCTAGAAACAGATGCTTTACACTAAAGCCACTGTGCTCATTGTAGGTCCTTTATTTTGAATTCTGGTGGACCTTCCCACATTGTATAGCCTACACATCCTTTTGAGGATAAGACAATTAACATGTACAGGTTACAACTACACATAATGCTACGACAAAACCTACGACAAATAGTTAATACTGTGTTCTAGCTTTGCAGCACATCACTATCTCAGAAATGCACAAGCACAGATAGTAAAAAAATCAGCTCTATATAAACATTGACATGAAATATCCAGAAACTGACAAGTCATGAAACAGAATCTTTATTTCAATTTGGCAATTATGAAGTATACTCTTAGCTGTAACACTCATCTAAGGTAACCACATAAGCAGCCAAACGTAAATATGGTTAGAGTAATTCAACTTGCCTGAACTACTGTCAAGTAGTCAGCTTAGTCAATGATGGTATTTAACACAAATGTAATAAAAACCTGGAACAAAGAATCATTTACTGCATGGTAAAGCAATCTATTGTATTTAAAGTGACTCAAGGACATGGACATTCACACAGGATGCAGAATAAATCTTACAATTAAAGTAGGAAGGCATTATCTTTCATTAACCAGTGAATTCTGCTTTAACAATGTTAAATTATTAACAGCCTACTGCATTCTAACAAAATAAATTTGTAAAAATATTTGGGATTGTATTAGGGATGTATCCTTTGCATAAAAGAAGACAAAATCTCATTAATCATATGAGCTGAACACCTTAAGAACAACATTCTACCAATTTTGAATACATTTTCATGACCACAAAATGTATTACTTTGAAAAGAAAAAAAAATTAATACCACCATTTGTATTACAAAAAGATGAATCTATTGAATCAAAACTTACATTCACTGCCCTGCTGAATCTTTCTACTTTCTGTGAGCATACCCAGACTGTACAAATGTACCCTGTTGACAGCCACTAACTAACAAGTGGCTAGCACATGGAAAAATTAATATCCTGAGACAGTCATTTCCAAGGAAGTAATCCCACTTTTCCAAATATCAGGTCTGGGAAAATGTCTCAATGCAGTGCTACTCTTTAGTCAAAGATTTTGCAAAGGTCATAGCCAGAAAAAAAACGAGAACAGTAGCAGGAAAATTTATATCCAGGTGTGCAGACCCGCTTCTTTCAGATCTTTCTTGTCGCTATCTGTCTTAGCTTGAGCTTGCAGGAAAGGATCAATTAAACCCGTAGAACAAAGCAAAGTTTCAAAACTGTTCTGCAGCTGAAATCCATCTGACACATTCCAAATCTCAAGTTATCGAGATCTTCTCATTCCTCAGAAAAGAATTTCCCCATTCGCTGAATTCGGAGTTCGATGATGCTTTTTCTTTTCTTTCTGGTGGAGCGTTCGAGACAGACACGAAGAGTGTTGTCCAGTCCCTCTCTGCTTCTGTGGATAGCATGTTCATTTCCTGCCTGGATGAGCTCACAGCCACAGCCGCCCCAGTAACACATGGCTCAGTCACAGTCCTGCCAGAAGTTCCGCATTCCAGACCCCCCCCCCCCGCTGTGCTGACTACCATCCCACAGCTGGCTTCCATCAATTTGCAGAAAAATCAGCTCCCAGACCTCAGGGTTAAACTTTCCTAGGTTTCTCTCCTACTATAGATTATACTATTATGAACATGGCAAAATCTGTGTAGCGGACAGATTAGATATGTTTTTACCCTGTCATGGTTTCCCTGCTAACATCCCTGCTGTATAAATAACTTAAATAGGTTCTGGAAAGATCATCTGTGAAGAGCTTCAGAGACAAATGGTGTCAACAGGCTTATACTGTATAGCTGAGGGGCTTGCCTCCATATTGAAAAAGTGCTTGTATTTCTTGAATGTAAAATAAAAAACAGAAGGTACTATAGATATCAGGGGATTTTAGAGACTATGTTTAAAAGAGATCTGGGCAAGGAGGGGGTCAGAAGAAAGCAGCTAAAGAAAACAGTCATTAATAAGCAGCCAAACTTCACTCCTGATTCAAAAACACTCCTGGACATCTGCTCTCAATAAAGAAACACCCCTCATTACTAAGCATTTGACTTTTGAGTCCCACATGAACTGAGGTACATTATGTACCATTACAAAAAGAGTTAAAAAATGACAGAGTTACAAACTAAAATGTAAACATGGATAATAGGCTTCTTTTGTCAATCCCATTTTTCCTAGGAGAAAGCAAGCAGATTTGAATCCAAGATTTATCGCACATCTTTCAAGAATGTTCTTTGATGCCCTGTATTTCACATTAGCTAATTGCTTAAGCAAACAAGGCTATAACTGATAGCTACTGTCAGGCAGTAAACATCTTTCACTTGCCTCTTCAGTTTGTCTGGGTCCCTCTCAACTGAGAGATTCAACCTCGAGTTAACTGGATTCTTCACTGAACTAGTAACGTGCTTACCTTCAAAGTTATACATAAAACTATGCTTTAAAGTCACCCAAAATCCCCAAGCATTTTCACAAGTCAAAAGAATATGTAAACATCAAAACTGTTAATAATTGTAAAGCACATATATACAGTATTTTGAACAAGAACCAGAGGATACAGAGGCCCTAGGAAAACGGTATTGCAAAACAGCGATCTCTCATCTTAATGTTTTAGATTTTACAGGCTTTTACCAGCATCATTGGCAAGGACTCATAAATACTTAACCAGAAAGAAGAAGCCACTGCATCACATGACTTTGCTAATAAACCGCTGGCTCAACTGGAATCTGGCCCTAACGTGGAGCAATTAAAGATGTAATTGAAGGTTTTAAACAAAGATTTAATATACATCTACAAGCCCCCTTGCGTGATGTGAAGGCAGCTGAGAGCATGAAAGGTGTTTACTAGCTCTTCCATAGGTTTACTTACTAGAACAGGACGTGGTTAGTTTCGTGTTTCTCATAACGAGCTGTGGTGCACATTGACCTGAAATTCAAAAACAACAGGTTATCAAAGTTTCTTAGAGCTGGCCTACACCAGCCAAGCAGCAGCCTACACATCGCTTAAAACACAAATCTAATCAAATTCCATGCTGCAAGCCAAATCAAAGATACATGAAAAAATGCTTCTAGAATGATTACTCATCAGTGCAATCTGTGAGGGAGGTGTGCAAGAACGCTTTCTCTTTTCATCTGAAGTGCTGCCAAATACTTAGCTGAAATTAGGTCAGAAAACTGTGTAGAATGTAGCCCCATTTTAAAGGGCTGCTGCATTATGATTTTCAGATATTTAACTGAAACTTAAGTTGTCCCATGTGTCCACCCCCGCAGCCACCAACTTGGTCTTCTCACAAGAGTTCTAATAAAACTACTGTGTTGGTACAACTTTAAACATTTTCTCCCTGCCAGGAGACCTCAGCTATAAATTGTGACAGGAGTGGGAATCTCTCCTCCTCTGTAACAAAGAGCTGAAGTTAAGTTTACAGGGCATGTAGCAAACCTATAGCAAGGAGCAAAGAGCTCTGAAACAGATCGAATGAGGCCAACTCAAAGGAGTCCAAAAATATTGGACAAGATTTAACCAAAAATAAAAAAACTGAGGGGTGTTTATGATGTGTAGGAATTTTCTAAGAAAAATTTAAAGTGCAACTTGTTCAAAATAGATTATCCCGCTCTCGTTAAATACAACAGAAGAGGGCTAATTACATCAAGTTCAGCAGTTTGCAGATTGATGGGAGCTTTGGGGTGCATTCAACCCCAAGGCAATTATTTACACTATAATATTCCATAACATTGCTCTAGCAGATCTAACAGGTCATATTCAGCAAGCTGTGGTACAGCACAGATCTTTTATTTGAATTTTATGCAGTATCTTCAATTCTCCTGAAAACAGCATTCCATTCCTAATTCACATGTTGCAAAACTACAATTGTTTTGTGCAAGAAAGCATATCTCCATTTATTGGAAGAGCACAGATCTGTACCATCTGAAGAATACACAGAAATATAGTATCTAATACTAGAGGTGTCTTTCGTGACAGGGATGTTAGTGCAGTACTAAGTTTAAGTATTAAGCGGTTTTATTTAAAACATAATATTCATCATAACTGGATACTATTGTATTCTGTTACTGAAATTACACATAAATGTTTAATTACCTAAATCTCCCACTGATGACTAATATGACTCTGTGCGTTATAATTTCAGGTTTTGTATTAAATCATATCAAGTTGAAGCACACCTGGTTAATACCTTTTAGAAGAAATAATTTTAATTATCTTTGAATTAAAAGTGCCCACAGATAACAGATATGCACATATTTGTGCTATTTAAAACAACCTGCTTTGAATTTGAACATCAGGCAAAAGAGAACTTAAAGGAAAATCTGCTGAAATATTTACATTTTGCATACCCCTATGTGATACAAAACACTAAGACATTAAGAAACATGAGATACAAAACACATTACACTAAGAAAAGACACATTTACAACTATAAAGATGAGGGTTTTTTAATAAACAGTGTGTCTGGAAAGAACTTTTACTGACAACTAATTTTGGCAGTTAAAAAATCATTTGATGGAATAAGAGGAGGTCAACTGGATTCACTGTCCCTGGTCATGAATGCATGAAAGGATGAAAGGACATTCTCCTTCTGTTCTGAGTGTAGATGGTATTCTCAGTGCTGCTGAAAGGTTACAGAACAAATAGGTATTGGAATTGATCAAATGTAGAATACATTTATTCTTGTATAGTTTTGATCACAGAGAACTTGAGCAATGCATGATAATTTTATCTTACCTTATCTGATGTTCCCTGAGATGTGATAAAATATCCATGTTATAAAGATGGCAGTAAATGGTGTTTAAATCCTAAAAAGACAAGATAAAACACTTTCAGCTTATGTACAATTAATGGCGACAAGCATTTAAATTCAGGCTGGTTTAATGAAGCATTGTTTCAAAAGCAATTCAGATCAGTGACTGTTGTAAAATCCTGTGATTGATACAGACCATGAGCAAAGTACCCAGAACAGCTCACCTAAGGACATGCTTTTGAATTACAAGATAAACTGTAATATTCACAAAGAATTATAATGGTTTTAAATGATGCCATGAACTGCAATACAATACATTCATAAAATAATGTAAAAAAGTAATTGTTCATCCAAAATCCAAAAGCTTATACTGTATTTTGGGGTACTGTACAATACAAGCATACTCACTGCTATGTGAAGCACGTTTTCTGTTAAGTTGACATTACAGCAAAATCTTTTTGATTTTGCAAGACTGTCTTTAATATAGCATGGTGACTATACAGTACTTTCACAATTTGAGAAGCTTTTTTTTTTACACAATTTTTCCACAAGTTCACAATTATGTGCTTAATTTAAAATTTGATTTTTTTTTCCTATACCATCAATGAATGTATTTTGTTACCAAGATTTAATACCCAGTCTAAGAAATTGGGACTGCAGTTCCCCTTTAAGGGAGAGCTTCAGCAAGGCCAGACTGTACAAGCCCAGAATGGAATTTAGCCAGGACAACTCCAATTCCCCGCCAATTTTAAAGATTAAAATTAAACCACTTTTATTTTAATGACTTCCCGAACATTGTTAGCCAGTATTGGAAAACTCGAAACATGTCTTTTTGCAGGAATGGAAACTGGAAAACATTTTAAGTTTTTTTTTCTGGCTGTTAAAATCAAAGTAGGCCTGTGCTGTAAACATTCAAAATACACAGCAACACTATAGTCCTCTATTAGAATATTAACAAATAAAACATATCTTAAATGTCATCCCCTAAATTAATAACTTCCAATCTAAGCAAAATTACATATTTTCTTTTGCACTGAAAGTATTTTAATTACATCTGTAGCTTAGTTCATGTCAACAAAAGCCTGAAGCAGACCAATGCCCATGTTCAAACCTTCTGTTATATTTCCATTTTGTGAGAAAATCTCAACTCAATACAAAGACACCTTGCAGAGATAAGGCATTCCAGATTAACTAAACATGTTACATCAATATTATATGAGCCAACATGATTTAAAATCTATGCAGTCTTTATTAAAATGGCCTTTACATCTTTTCCCCTTAGCTCAGAGACTCCAAAGAATGGACCAATACGAAACATCACTAAACCAACAGTCTTCATTCTGAATTTTGTATTCTAGACATTTTATTCTAAATAAAGCCTGCTGAAGCCTATAACATACCTATAACATACCACTCTCCTGCCAAAAGCGCATCGAGTCTGTTAGACTTGATGTAGTATTTGATTAGATATTTCTAAAAAAGGAAAAATAGAGGACACACATGGAAAACACGGGAAAGAGCACTAAAAATGAGAACAGGAGGAACTTCTATACACAAAGAGTTGTAGACATATGGAACAAGTTATCCAGTCATGGTGTTTAATCTTAAACCTGGATTCCCTCATGGAAATCCTTGAATTAATCCTGAAATCCTTGGATTAATTATCTACATAAAATTCCTATTCGAACCAAATAGTCTTTCTCATTTTTAACAGTTCTTATGATCTGTAAGGGTTTAATAAAGAATACAAAACAGCCAAAAGTCATGATGAAAATTGTCTCAAATCAATTGTATGTAAAATAAATAGCAGTAATCCCACAGTATTTTTGTGTTGTGTGAAGCAACCATTAATATATCAGTGTATAAATGTATCAATTGTGATCACAGTGCAAGAAACTTGCTCACAACCCAGAGGCTGAACAGCAATCTGACAAGGATAAAATGTGGACAATGCAGGTGTTGCTGCCACCTTCTGGTACTAACTCAACAGTGTAACCACATTTGCCAAAATAATCTGAGACTCAGCTCAAAACAGTTCTTGAGACAGTTTTAAAATCTACACCACTTTAAACTTGACTGAATGCAATTCCTACATTTTTCAATTGCCTGTGTTTCTTCAACTACAGCAGCACACTTTGTTTATAACATTTGAAACTGTCCTAGTATCTAATGAAAATTTAAGATTAATCATATTTAAATATATAAACCATGATGGAGTTAGTGTCTAGATGTCTAAATATGTCAATGTATGGATAGGAAATGGGCACAATAAGTTGTGGTTTTGGAAAATTACTTCATAATCCCATGGTTACAGAGTACTGCTAGAAATGTAAGAAACGTTGCATCAATCCTTGGAGGCACAGATACAAATAGCCAAGATGTGATGACGAACAGACTATTTTACAGTAATGTGTACACTGCAAAACTGGAAAATATTAGAGCTAATCGAAAGAATTGTGTTCTTACATTAACTCCGTGTGCACAATATGAATACATTTTTAGAAGACTTGCAATCAATTTGACGAAAAAGAGGCCAAATTTAGAAGGCTTATTTCTCAGAACACGATTGGAGATAGTACAGTAACTTCTGGAAGACAGAGGAAGTGCCTGTACTGAGTGTTCCCTTGTTTAATCAGTCGACTGTCATCACACTGGGACAGGTCACTTCTGGAACCTGCCCTTCCAAAACTGTTTACTTAAAATTTCAACGCGCTAAAGGCAGATAGAGCTCTTGGAAGAGACAGCGGCGGCACTCATTCTGAATGATAAAATGTGGAGAGCAGTACCCATTACTGCAAATTATCTAAAAAGAAATTGAATCTTTTTTTTAAACTTTATTTATGGAACATCTACTATAATCATAATGGGCTTTATATTCAAAATACTTAGGTTTTTAAATTCACATTGGTTCTCATGGGGACTTTGAAAGCCCAGAGCAATTTAATAATTATAACCTTAGTCCAAAAGAGAGAAACTGCTATTAACCAATGGCAGCACTGAAGCATTAAGATGCACCCAGCATACTTATTTTGATATCTATTGGCATGATGTGATATTAGCCCCTCTCAGCAGCCTCACTGTAAAAAACACATTCTATTCTAGCCTAGGGTTGTGGCTTTTTGTTTATATTACTCTGCTGTCCCGTGGACAAAAGTTAAGCTACTGGTCAGCAGACTGTCATGTACTATGGGAAAAAGAGTAAAAGTCTTTGCACCATCAAATGGTGTCCAACTATCTAACAACTCAGGATTTGATTTGTACAGTCATTCATGAACCACTAGTCAGTTCTGTCTCTTCATGCATCATAAAGCTGGAGTTGGCATTGGGTGTTTCCCTTGGGACCACTTGCAAACAGCAAATCATCATGTGATGATGAGCCACAAACAGTACAGCAAGATAAACAATGACTCTCAAAAACTGTGTGACAGCCTGGAACTTCTGTCTAATGAATGGCACAGGACTTAGGACAATCACCAGAGATTATACAAGCCTCATCCTTTAAACAGGCCCTCTATTTGCACAATAAAACACTTCATAAGTTACAGGGAAAAACTATATAAATGCCTGGCTTTTCAAATCAAATGAGTAACTGGAAAAGACAGCTGGAACATGGGAGACAAACTACTCAGCAGTGGTAGACATGCAAAGTTTTCATCCAAGGACAAATAAAATACTTTCTAATAAGTGGTTCTGTAATTCTTTTTTCCATCCTACATTAATACCAAGTGCAAATAAATATATATTTTTTCTGAAAGCACACTGGAAAATAAAAACCCATAGCTAACCCGCATAAAGACCACTGTAACACTCCTTCAGTACTCGTGGCCAGAACAAACAGTTACATTCTCAAGAAAAACAATTTGGTTGTCATAGTGACAGATAGAAAATTACAGAATATTGTTCTGCACTGTGCTGCATCTACTCTGTAAAACTGTTCCAGCAAATGCCATGATTGCAGTAGGTAATGGTGCCTGGTGAATGAAAGATTAAAAATGAAGGTCTTTTTCTGCATAACTACACAACTCTGAAAATTTATAGAAAATACAGTAAGTAGTAAGAGGTTCGTTTGAAACTCAGCAGTTAGGCAAAAAAAAAAGTAACTGCAATAAAAGGTCAAAGCATATATTAATGCTACTATAGAAAGCTTACCACACACCTTAAAAGTACTTACTGTATGGAGATACAATAGTACTGTGCTCTACACAGATATTAATACTGAGTGAATATTGTGCAAAAAATAAAAAATATATAAATATAATATAAAAACAAAACTACATGTAAAGAAACCATACTGCAGAATTACACCCATCTTTTGACTTGTAAAGAGCTTAGTCTCCACACATAGAAAATACCGTTTTCATTGACATACAGTTCAGTATGCAGTTACAAGTAAAGCAAAATTCAAAATTACATTTAAAATACATAATTTAGACTTCAAATACATTTTCTTACTTTCAGTAAAGATAAATCTCCTTCTCTTAACTAAAGCAACTGCAGTAGTGAACTTTACTATTACAGTATATGCTAAAAATCTGTATTTACCCCTGAAGGACCACTTAAAAGCAGGTGTTGACTTCTTCTGATTTAATGCTGGCTTTCATTTTTGTAGACACTAGATATTACTTCCGACTAAAACCATAAATGACCTTAATATACACAAGCCAGAAAATAAAAAAGGGATATTTGTAATAGAAAGTTAAATCCTACGCTATAGTCATAGAAGATTGGTCCTCGTAATCACTGAGTGAAAGGTCACTGAAGTCAAGATATTACAAAACCTACATAGTCATGGCTAAAAAAAAATTAACACCTTGCAAGCTTACCTCAATTTTTCATGTCCCGTTATCTAATTTCAGTGGACTCCTAATGTCAAAACAAGACATCCAGTATTTTTGCGCTCAGTTAATGCAATAAAAATTACACTGAGTGTTGGAAATCACTCACTGCTACTGTACACTACAAGTTAATTTGGACTTGCATAACAGACAAGCTTGTATAAAATAATGTCCTGCCATTCAGCCCATGGTCAGGATTTAACAGCTGTGAATATTCTTCCAGACCTACAGGCAACATGTATAGAAAAAGTCAAGATTTACACATGTTCAAGTGTGTATCAGTCAGCTGAGGAATCTTGGGCTTTCTAAATCTTTTGAAGTGTGTTGTGCATCTGTCAACTTTTAAAAAGGAGTAAGCAAGCAGACTCTCACAAAACCATTCTATAAAACTTCAAGTCATCCATTGAAAAAGAAAACACCAACTACAAAAAGGTACAAAATGTCAAATTGCTGGGAACTACAACGGGGGTGCATTAATTCTGGTGAAGTGTTCTTTGGATCAGTCTGATTTTGGACTCTTCCTAGGATACTTACCATTCTTTTCAGAGACACAAAGGTACATAATGCCTCCATCACCATTCAAATTTACACAATCCACCCAAAGTAACTGGTCTATTCACTTCTCCCACTTTAAAACACTCAGCATTTTCATTTCTAAAATGTTTAACACTGACCAATGTTAAGAGATCTGTTATAAGATATGCTGTTTTGGTTATACAGTTTTGATTCATAAGAGTTACTTCTTCAAATGATGAAGATACAGTATGGTGTAACCAACTGAATTTAAAACAAAGGTGTCAGTTATTTTATTTCTAATTTGGGACAGAGTTCACACTTTATGGTTAAATTGATCAGCAATTGTGCAATATATCAAATTAAGTTTGTTAAGCTGTACAAAATGTTTTATTTTTCTTTATAAACCAGCATACAATGATGTTTAAAGAAGTACTTCTCTGCATGTTGTTAGCTGATACACTTTTATGATGTACAGTCCCCGCAGTATTAAAAGCATTTATATCCCACCAAGCAGAGATAATGCATAAAAGCACATTTAATTCAGATCATCAGACGCACACAACAAACAATTGACTTAAACCTTGAAAACTGGCAATTAACACATTTTAACAGGTATGTTCTATCTTTGAAGTGGTCTGGAGGCATCAAATGCTCCAAAACAAAAATTATGAAATAAAAACAAGAAAACAAGAAAAGTGGGTAACTAAATGGCACTTACATCGTGCCTTTAAAGATACAAGAGGAGTTAATAATTTGCAGGAATGAGTTTCTTTTGTTCCATTGTTACTCCTTGAGAGGAATGCTTCCAGTGTTCTGATGTTAAACTTTACCTCCACCAGCAGGTTCAGGCAGACTGTTTGCTGTCATGTAAACCATTAAAGAGAATCTTAGAAAAACAGTTTCCTCTTTATTACTTGCGCTTACAGTTACAATGGAATGTATGGGCAAAGCTTTAGGTCTAACTGTACAATCAGTTGAAGATGCAGGGCAGGACTGACCAAAGACAGGGAGTTCAATGCTTGGCCAGGCTGTGCTAACAGGTCACTTCCGGGGTCAGGCTTTAATAAACAGGGACATTGTGTTCTCAGCACTTGAGAGAAGTGGGTGCAATAAACAAGTAAAGCTAAACCTCCAACTGGATTAATTACATTTCCAGCTACCATGCAAGAAGAAAAGCTTCACAGAAACCTACTGTAAAGAGCATTTCCTGGAGAAAAAAAAAAGAGGAAAGGGACAGGGCACAGAACATAATGTTTGTAATTCAGTTCTTCAATGAAGGGGCAGAAAAACGTACCAACATGTAGTGAACATAAAATGAATGCAAAACTTGCGGCAGAAGTAAAAGAAAATGTCTCTCTAAAATCCAAGAGATGACAGTCACACCATCTAAGCTAGCAAAGAATCCTTTCAATTTACATCACACTAGAGCTATACTGAACAGCACTTAATGTAAATTGTACCCCACCCATATGTGGAAATCATTAATCATCTCTTGTTTGCTGGTTGGCTTCCACTGAGCAGCCAGAAGCCACTGAGAAAAACCTGGTACAATGAACGGGGCTCTCAACTTAAAAATTGGGACATTGTTTCAATCTAATCTTTTTCTTGGCCATTTGTCGTTCTTGCGAGGATTCAATAATAATAATAATAATAATAATAATAATTGCTTACACTTATATAGCTTATATAAAGACCAACCTATTCTCAGCACTGGAAAACAGAAAAAGAAATTGCAGTCAGCTATGTGCTTCAACGTTCTTCACGAAATACAAAACAGTTTCTGAAAAAATGTCAACACCCATTCACCTTTTTATTCCATATTCTTCTCTTTCCTTTCTACAGAGCAAAGACTGCTTCTTGTGTGTATTTTCTGCATTAAACAGATAAGCAGCATGCAGAGCGACAATACCGCATGCCAAGAAGCGTCAGTCTCGACTGACGAAATGTTTTATGTTAGAAATGTTTTTTTTTAACAAACTACATATTAGTAAAAGGTAAAGGGTATGGACTGAAGCATACACAGTAAAAGAATTAGAATGTCTATCACCTTCACAAGTAGTTTCATTTTAGTTTATTTTGAGTAACCTTAATACCACATACTGCTTTTACAAAAAAATACAATGACACCTTTCATAAACATTTAATGATCGGTGTAATAGAACATTTACATTACTGAACATCACTGTAAGTCAAATATATTTCCTTAAAAAAAAAGATCCACAAAGTTTTACTGTAAACAGGTCACCCTCTTTTCCAGTTTAAATTTACACATTTGTTTCTTAAATTTAGTACATATAATTGTACTGTAGATTAAATATTAGCAGTAAAATGTGGACATTATAATCAAAAAGTGTTTTGACCTGTGGCCTTTAAAAGAGATAATTTTAGTGCTATTTTTGAAGCTACCAGCGCAGGTGCGGTGGTCAAGTGGTAAGGCGTCGGTCTCATAAACCAAAGATCGCGGGCTCGAACCCCGTCCGTGCCTGTTCAGGGAGAGACTGTTTCGGGCGGAATGGTGGTACTGTGGCTAAGGATCTGTGCTTGTGGCTAAAAGGTTTCCAGTTCAAATCCCACGGCCAGCAGAGGAATCCTCATCTGTTGGGCCCCTGCAAGGCCCTTAACCCCAACTGCTCCAGGGGCGCTGTACAATGACTGACCCTCAGTCTGACCCCAAGCTTCTCACCCTGTCTGTGTGTCTGTGTCCCATGTAGAGCAAGCTGGGGTATGCGAAAAGACGAATTCCTAATGCAAGAAATTGTATATGGCTTTGTATGAAGTGATCTTATCTCTTACCAAAGCTTTCTTGAGGGCATTGCTGATTGTGATCTACACAAGAGATACATAACAGTCTTAGTGTCATTCTAAAGGCTCATCATGATCCAGAAAACAATCTACAAGATTTGTGCCTCAAATCCTTCCTCCACTGGACAGATGTAAAGTAGGTGCCAAAGCAGGCTGAGACGATCATGCCTAATCAGGCTGATTTCCCACAGAATGTATTTTCATATACGAGTTCAAAATACAAACTCAGAAAACAAGAAATTGTAAATGGATTGTCTATTGTATTTTTAAAAATCATTTGTAAAGGGAAGACTTACCACACTGCCCCCGATTTTCTGAAACAATGCCTTACAAAGGCTTTCACAGTAACTAACTCACCCATTTTAATTAACAGCCCCAAGGGTGGGCATTTGAAAGAGCTGACTGAAATTCTTTGAATACGCACCACATTCCTACTGCATAAATCACTGGAAGAACTGCATCAGTATTCCAACTATTATTTCAGGTCAGGCTTCATTCTTGTACCTTTTAAAAATTACAGGGATGCTCGCAACACAACTATCATCTCTCTTTCAATACGTTAAGAAATATTAAAATAAACCCCACATGCTAAGTGTCTGAATGTCCATTTTACCCAAGATCTTCTGTACCACTCTCAAATTTGATGGGTTTTTTTTTATTCTTTCACAAATGCATTTTGACAATCGGCCAAAGAATGAGAGGAGTTATTGTTTGTATAAAAATTATAATAGGCCTTTCATACAGTTTGAGACTGGCTTCAGCAGGTGGCCACAAGGTTTAATTACGTTTAAATCAACATCCATGGAAAAAGACAGGAAATCTTAAGTCGAGCCTCTGCAGCGTCTCGTTTGTGTTGTAGCTGGTGACTAATTCTTTCCTGTGGCACATCTGCCACTAACCACACTGTGAGCAGCACACTTTGGAGAAACCCGCTGATGCATCCAGCAAAATCTATTAGGGCTCAAACTTGTAGCTCAAGAAAATTTAAAACCAAAAGTCATCAAAAACATTAAGATCTTAAGAGATAATGAAAGTGTTATTATAAAGGGCCACAATTTAAATTATGACTGGCTTTTTACCCTCCAAGCAAAGGCTACTGTACAAGACTAGTGCATATACAGTACAGTAAAGCACTTGAATAAACTATGCCACTAAATCAAATTGATGGACACTGTAAAGAAAGCAGTTTAACAAATGTCTGTGGAGTAATGTTCTTGAAATAATAATCACTACTTACTGGATTTTGGTGTGCAAGTGTGACGTTTGACAAATTACTCAAATTATCAAAATATTCCATTTTTTGTGAAGCTTGCGAGTTTCAAAAAAGAGGGACTCTTAAAGTACTGTAATCTACTGAAAGGATGTTACTATAATATTTATATAAAGAAAGGAATGCCAACAGCTGACATATCTCAATATTTATTTAAATATAGTAGGCTATTCATACAGAAGTTTAGGAAAACCTGCCTCAGCTCTACTGCACAGCAATGAAGAATGTCAGTATTTGCTCTGCAGCATTCACATAAGTGCGGCAGTTCAGGCTGCTGACTGGATCCTTGTTCAGAGCTCTGCTCAGTATGCTCTGCACACATGCCATCAGGGTCATCCTCACTAGCAGGGATTGCCAATACAAGTCAGTGATAGTCCAAAGTCCCTCGGGTTTTACCGCGGCACAATGACAGTCAGCAGCAGAAGGTGTTATATTATACCCAACAACAGCCAACAGAACATTAATTGCCGTTGTTGTCAGATGCATATACTGTACAACACAACAGGCAGTAAATTATTGCTTTCCACCAGCTTAATAAAAAAAGATATCAATGGAGACAGAGGGAGGGGAGGAACAGTAAAACATGAACCAGGAAATTTCACATTCCTCAACTTCTATTCTAGATGCCTGACAGGTGGCCTGGTATTTGGCAATTGCACTGCCACAATGAGCACATACCTAAAGTAAAAACTTCCTCCTGATCAGGGTTGCTCTGCCAGTCTTGTTTGGCTTTCTCTGAACTGAGCCCTTTTATTGGAACTATAAAAAGCTTTTAACAGGCGCTGTCCTTCGGATGAGACGTAAAACCGAGGTCCTGACTCTCTGTGGTCATTAAAAATCCCAGGGCGTTTCTCGAAAAGAGTAGGGGTGTAACCCCGGCGTCCTGGCCAAATTTCCCATTGGCCCTTACCAATCATGGCCTCCTAATAATCCCCATCTATAAATTGGCTTCATTACTCTGCTCTCCTCCCCACTAATAGCTGATGTGTGGTGAGCGTTCTGGCGCACTATGGCTGCCGTCGCATCATCCAGGTGGATGCTGCACATTGGTGGTGGAGGGGAGTCCAAATTACCTGTAAAGCGCTTTGAGTGGAGTGTCCAGGAAAGCACTATATAAAAGTGTAAGCAATTATTATAATTATTATTATTAAAGCTGGGAGGACAAGATCGAGCTGTGTTTAACACTCCATATACGACTTAAAATGTTCCATGAGCAGAAAATATTTTCATGACAAAAATTACTTTTAAACTCCATTTCAACTATAAAGATAAAAAAGAGATAGTGTTTTCCTCATATGGTAGAGGTCTCAACCAACATGCAGTATGAGCAGCATTCTTAGAAATCAATGTGGTTCAGGGGAAAAAAAATCATTTTAAATTTTTCAATGACTCATGAAACAAAGACCTTCTACATCAGGGCTCTATTCTGAGGCTAAGGGATAAGCTGTACAATAAAGGCCTCTGACTTTGCTTCATCGTAGATGTTTTAGGTTCTCAGCAGGTTTGGTTTATTTTTGGTATATTGGTATGTGAGATTCTCAGATCCTACAGGCGACTCAAAATGCCCCAGAAAGTACTGCATCACAACAGTATGTGTTCCTAATGAAACATTTATTGACAAATGCATTCTCCACTTGGCACCAAAGTAGAAGAATCAGTTATTACATTTATAATCATTTCTGTTACTATGAAAACTGAATTTTTGCCTTCAAATTTAAGTACAGGAAAAGGTTAATACAGGTTTGTCAGAGATTAGTGAGTTATTCTGGAAACTTTGGAACTTGTTTTATCAGAAAAGAAACAGGATGCTGAAAGCTGTTCACTTAATTGATGGGCAGTGGGAAATCGTCAAATCCAAGCAATTGTCACAACTACCATACAAATAGTCTACTTTACTTTGCCAGTCACTTTAGTCTCAAGAGATTTTTTTCAGCTGCAAACACTGAAGATGACTGCAAATGCATTAATTGGTTACTGCAACATTCTACTCACTGGGGTATCTAAATCCAACCCTGACCAGATCAAAAGTGATCATATTACTCCTGTCCTGGAGTCCTTGCACTGGCTTCCTGTCAGGTTTCATGTGGACTTCAAAATCCTCACCTATAAAGCTCTGCATGGCTTGGCAGCTCAGTACTTGTCTTATTTATGTTTCTACACACCACCTCATGAGCTTCGTTTATCCGACTCTGGTCTCCTGTCTGTTTCCGTAACTCATCTACATATTATGGGTGACCGAGTCCTCTCTTGCTACATCCTACGGCTCTGGAATTCTATCACTAAGCAATATCAGAGTCACCTTCCCCGAGTGCTTTCAAATCAAGACTCAAAACCTTTTTTCCCCAGAAAACTTAAATGATGTGCATCTTACACCACGCATTTAAAACCCTTATTTCCTATAATTGTTTTTTACTGTAAAGCGCTTACCATAAAGCGCTTTGAGGAGCTAATTTTAAAGGCTTTATATAAAATAAAAGTTTATTATTGTGACAAAGCAGAGAAGGTTTGATAAGAGAGAAAAATAAAAGTGTAAATAACCAAAAGATGTTGAAAGATACAGCAATTTCCTGCTGTAAAAATCTAAAAAATAGCTAAAAAAACTAAAGTTTTTTTTCCCCCCATACACTAGATACAGTTTATGGTCATACAAAGCAAAATAAAAACACTGCTTAAGGTATGACCTTTCCAGAAGACAATCATGATGGCTTAAAGTTCACGCTTGGTGTCGGTCCCTTGTGTGACTGTACTTATCAAATGTTCAGGATCCAAACAGTCCATAAGATGTACAGTCCTTATTCTATCGCACTGAGGTAAAAACACTGTTTCATTAGAGTAAAACAAACACGCCAAGTTCCAGTTCCAGAGAAAGTTAACCTCCTTCCTTTACAAATGCTTCACTAACAAACTTTCCGGAAACTGATTCTGTAGAAGCAGGACAAGATTTGACCTTAATCATTCTTGTACAAAGGTCACCACAGGCACAGTAATAGATTGTAAAGAGGATGAGTTTGGCGCTTCTGTTGTGACAGTAAACAGCACTGTTCACTCATCAACTTTCAGCAGCTTTTGTCATTAATGAGGTAGACTTATTACAGCTATTAGAAACACTTAACATAACATCGCAGGGCCTGATAGTGTTCTGTGAACTGTACTTAAGGGAACAAGCATTGTTATTTATAGGTTTATTCCATGCTGAAAAAAAAGAAAGAACACAATGTTTCGGCCGTGGAGCCTTCTTCAAGTGTGTTATTTATAGACCACTAACAAAATTATTTCAAGAATCTTGACTCCAGACAGGAATAATAACCATTAACTAAAAACTGCAAAGGTGGTATCCATTCACAAAAAGGGTGAGAAAACTAAATAAAATAATTACACCATTAAATCCTACTAGATCTTGTATGCAAGGTTATGGATTCCATAATTCTGATGAGAGGATCATCTGATCAGTAATACCATTCCAGTGGATAGTTATCACGCATCTAGAAAAGGTAATACAGTGCACTGTAGATATTGCTTAATGAACTTAAGAGTTCCTTATATATGCAAGAGCAATGACAGATACAGAGCACATGACATGCTATAGCCTATTGGAAGGTGGCTTTAGAAAAAGTAAGCCTAGGCAAAAACCTGGAAGATGACATTTAACATTGATGTGCATGTACTGTAATGTGATCTACATACAAATCACTGAGCCTGGAGAAGCTACCTAGTAAGCTTCTTAGTAAAAAGTCTTAGATGTTAATGACAATATCATTTTCAGGATTTGGAATGCAGGGAAGAAATTAAATCTTGAACAGAGAAGACTGAGATCTGACAGAAGTATTTAAAACATTCAAAGTCAACAGACTGGCAAAGTCTATTGACAAAAGTCAGCTTCAGATTAAAAAGTAAAACAAAACCAGATGATGTAAGTGAAAACTAACAGATAAGGCATTTAATACAAAAGAGACAGCAGTTTTTACACAAAGAAAAAAGCTACCCAGAGATTCTGTCACAGATGATACCCTTGCTTCTTTTTACAAATGCAATCCTTCTTAACTACAAGCAACCAAACAACCTAGACGGGGTGAATAGCCACCTCTCATTTGTAGCTTGTTTAGCGTGTTAAAAGTGACCAAAAAAGTCTCCATGAATCTTCTAGACAAAAACACAGACAGGCACACCTAGACAATGTCTCATACACATTGACTGCTGAGGCTCTGGGAGAACGGGAGGGGTGTGTTTGCATTACAATGGTTCAGTGTGAATTACCATCACAGGAAGACCCACACATCCACATTCTACTACTGTATGAAGGTCCCTCCCAACTTAGAAATAATGGCAGGGACCTCCACTGTCACTCTGAAGGACATGTGGAGGATGTCTGGTGGAGCTTTCTCTTGAATTAGCATCCTGTCAACACACCCAAGACATTAAGATTTAAATGTTCTTGTCATTCTTATTGGACAAAACATTCATTAAAGTCTCTGCTGCTGCACAGTCATAATAAGAGATCTTTTTAATCCTTTGCCAAAAGATATCCATCTGATTGAAAAATCAGACTCACTACAATGTGCAGAAAAGAAGTACTAGCTGGGCTTTAGACTGTGTAACAAACTGAACATTCCAGTTAAGGGTTATTAACTCCAAAATATTTAAAATCCTGCCTTTCTTTATTCTTCCTTTACCTGCTCCTGCCCAGTACAATAATGCTCCTGAAAAAGAATAATAAATCAAATGGGGGGATTGTATTAGTTGTACAGCAAGATACTGGTTCTTCGCTAATAAGGGTTTCCTGATAATGAAGAAATACTGCCTTGCGCAGTAAACAAATGTTATAAACTAACTAGATGATTTACTGTTTCCATCTGGAAATTAAATTTCTAACTTATTAATCACATGACTGCTGCATGTCCTGTACTATACATGTATTCTTGTGATTCTGCCAAAGTGCAGATTACTAGATTCCTAAAATAACTTACAGAGTTGAATTTAAAATTCATTATTTGTCTGTAATCAGCGGAGTTACTTTTTTTACGCCAGCGTCATGTATTCTATGATTAGCTACACATTAAATCGCTGAGAACATGGATCCATTAAGAGCTGGGCAATAAAGATTCACAGACTGCACAAATATTAAGTATTCTGCACTGCAAACCTGTAAATTACCCAAACATTTTCATACATTAAAATCCTCAATACTGCACCAGCATATTCTACTGTACATCATCTCAGCGAGTTATTATTAAATCAGAAAAGATACAGCATACTGTATAATACACAGTGCATAGGGAGCAGTTTCTTCATTCTTTTCCTCTGTAAAGCTTCCAACGTAATAACAAACACGTGACAGCCATTAATATTTGTCTACAGAGCACACCTTGGGCTTAGCAACTTTGCAAACTGGAGGTATCTACAGTATGCTTCTTCAAACATTCTGCCCATAGATCAACAACAGTGCTCAGCTGAGCACTGAGTAACCAGGTGGTTACAAACAGTAGATCCTGTGTGTTCAGATAAATGCTTTAACCATCTGTAAATGTATAACTGTACCATCTTGACCTAATTCTGCCTTCCAAAATTAAAGTCATTTATAAAATAAAATCCCAGATGAAGGTGAATCGGTGATTAACAAGCAGCCTCAGTTTTTACAATAATAATAATAATAATCATAATAATAATAATTGTTGTTTACACTTATAAAATGCTTTTCTGGACACTCCGCTTAAAGTGCTTTACAGGTAATTGGGGACTCCCCTCCACCACCACCAATTTGCAGAATCCACCTGGATTATGTGACTGCTGCCATAGGGCGCCAGAATGCTCTCCAGTGGGGAGGAGAGCAGAGTAATGAAGCCAATTCCTAGATGGGGATTATTAGGAGGCCATGATTGGTAAGGGCCAATGGGAAATTTGGCCAGGACGCCGGGGTTACACCCCTACTCTTTTCAAGAAACGCCCTGGGATTTTTAATGACCACAGAGAGTCAGGACCTCAGTTTTACGTCTCATCCGAAGGACAGTGCCTGTTTACAGTCTAGTGCCCCCATCACTATACTGGGGCATTAGGACCCACATGGACTGCACGAGCTCCCCCTGCTGGCCCCACTAACACCTCTTCCAGCAGCAACCTTAGTTTTTCCCAGGAGGTCTCTCATCCAGGTACTGACCAGGCTCACACCTGCTGAGCTTCAGTGGGTTGCCAGTTGTGAGTTGCAGATTGATATGGCTGCTGGCATTTAGACAAGACCCACAGCATAAATGTTCTAGGCTTCAGGAATTGAACAAACAAAGGAACCTTCAGGAACCTCTTGAGCATGATAAACTTCCTCTTGGTCCCGCCATTAACACTCTTGTTCTCTCAGCACTCCCAAGGAAGCTTTCCAGAGACTCAGTATGTCTAGATGTGGCTATTCTAAGAACTGAAATAGAGTCATGACTACTCAATTAAGATGACAAATCCAACAACTGCTATATAAATACGCCCAGGCAAAAACACGTTTTTAAATGTTTTTTTTTTTTTTCTGATCATGGCCTTTTCAACACAAACAACAGAAAATAGTCATGACATATGCAGACTATGGATGCTCAACATCATGGGGTGGACACTGACAGGGCTGCAGCTTGTTACAATACTGAGTGATTGAAATCAGAAGCATAGAGAGCCTGTGTCTCAAGACTAAATTACAACATAATTCTAAGAAACATTCAACTATACAGTGTTGCATTACAATAACATCTGTTACTGTCTCACAAAAATGGAAGACATGTGTACAACTTTTCTAATTATTATCTAGGCCTCTCTAGTCAGGTCAGAATATTTTAAAAGCTCTTTCCATTTTGCTTCTTTGTGTCTTTATAAATACTCCATTCTAAGAGGCAAATAAACGGTTGCACCTACAACCCAAAGAACACAGCAGAAACAAAGTTTATCCACTTCTTTGATCAATTTGTTTTACATTATATTGCAAATGCAGCCTTCTCAATTTTCTCATTAAACAATTATATTAATTAACTGTGCTCTGTAAATTGGGCATGGTGGTGGAAGCATCGTGCTTTGGGGCTGCTTCTATTCAGCTGGGACAGGGGCTCTAGTCAAGATAGATGGGATAATGACTAGCTCCAAATATCAAGATATTTTGGCACAAAACCTGCTGGCCTCTGTCAGAAAGCTGAAGATAAAGAGGAATTTCACCTTCCAACACAATGACCCAAAGCACATATTCAAGTCAACCAAGGAATGGCTTCAGAAAAATAAGATCAAAGTCTTGGAATGGCCCAGTTAGAGCCCAGATCTCAATCCTATAGAAAACCTGTGGAATGACCTAAAGAGGGCTGTGCACAGGAGATCCCCAGGCAATATGAAGAAGATTGAACTTTTTTGCCAGGAATAGTGGGATAAAATTACAAAGTCCAGGTGTGCAAAGTTGACAGAGATTTATTCACAAACACTTACTGCTCTAATAAATGCAAAAGGAGCTTCCACCAAGTATTAGTTGGAGGGGGGGATGCACACTTATGCAACCAGGGTGTTGCAGGTTTTTTTTATTTCAATTATTGGTTTTTCTCGTGAATTGTGTTGGTTACAAGGTCACATTTAAGATGGAAAAATGTCCGACATGATTTATCTTGATTTCTGGCTTTACATCACAAAACCCTGCAATTTCAATAAGGGTGTATAGACTTTTCATATCCACTGTACACACAAGGGCAAGTTTTCCCACAAGCCTGTTAACCTACCAGTATATCTTTAGATTGTTAGAGGAAACCAGAGCACCTAGACAAACCCACACAAACAAGGGGGGGAACATACAAACTCCATGCAGATAGCTCCCCAGGGCTTGAACCCAGGGCTCTAGCACTGTGAGGCAACAATGCTAACTACTGCGCCATGGACCCAATGCAAACTGGGACTTGTATAAAAAATTAACTTCTTCATTCCTGAATTCAGAGTCGGAATCTTTATTCTATCTGGACTAAATTAATAAGGAATTCATTTAGCCTTACTAAATGAATGGATCCAAATAACCATTGACCCCAACATCTTTAACCATTAAGGTGTTTGGGTTATCTATCAAATGCAAAGCCATGGATCTCCAGGATCAAGAGCCAACACTGCTTTAAAAGGTGTTCCTACAGCTGAATACCAGGCAGTAGGTAAGACCTGATGGTGCTTGTCAACAATGTACAGCACACCCCATGGAATTCCCTTGTGTACTTCCCTGGAGAAAAATCCCTCCTTTAAATCCGTCAACATGCTGTGCATATACCTTTAGTAACTCCACCTACAAATACAAATGCGGGGTCTGTTTGGCTTCTATGAGCTCTTTCTGTCTGTGTAACTGCCTGAGTACTTGAACTTGTCATACAGAGTGGATATGAACACACTGTACCCCCACCCTTCAAACCTAATGCAGCAATGTTTAATGTGAATCGTTTATCAGTACTGTCTTGCACATCAGTGTAATGGTGTGTCAGAAAGCAACTTCTAAAGAGATCACACCCAGGTCAGGTGTTAATCTGAGTTAGTTTCCTTCCACTCATTTTCTAACTGCTTTAACCAGTACAGGTTGTGGGGGGAGCTGGAGCTCATCCCGGTCAGTGACAGATGAAAGGTGGGCTATACCCTGGGCAAGAAGCCAGTCAATCACTGGACAGACCCAAACAAACACATGCTCACACCAGGGCCACATTCTCCCAAAAGCCAATTAACTACCAGTACAGTATGTACTGTATTAGGAGCACCCAGAGGAAACCCACACAAACACAGGGAGAACATACAAATGCCACGCAGATAGCACACCAGATCCAGAACTGAACCCAGGACCCCAGCACTGCAAAGCAGCAACCTAACCACAGCTAACCACTGCGCCACTGTGCTATGTTCATGGGTTGACATGGCAAAATCAAGTTTATATTAACAGAAAAAGTAAAATGGTTTAGATTTTAAATTGGATATGTTCCCCTAAAGCCTCAAAGAGTTGTTCTAGGTAGATCTTCAGTAATGGAATTATTTTACTGTATAGAAATGTTTCAATTTATTTCACCATGTTGAAATTGTACGACCCTGGCTAGTATTATCATCATCCTCATCAAGCACTTACTGTTATAAGCCAACAGGAAAAAGTGTAAATTACAAATGGCAGGTTGGGGTTATAATAATTCCTTTATGCTTTCAAGAATTCAAGAAATGTACATTTGTGTTCTGTTACAGTGTGCCTAAAAAAGGTTACTCAGTAGGGTCAAAGGGATATCCTCACAGCTTTATTAAACTATCTTAAACCCCGTCCAGTTTTTCCAATCCATCCATTTACTCATCCATAAGCCTTAACTACCGTATCTGCTCAAAGATTTCCCACATGCTTTATCTAATAGCATGGAGACTCCCTGCCAAAACCAAGATCAAGGAGGATGTGTGAACAAAACACTGTAAAACTCAAACACTATTATATAGAACATAAAACTGACAACTCTTAATTAAGTATCCTAGTTAAGTGAAGTACCCCAAAAATTCCACGAATGGAGACCGTAAAGTAGGAAAACCAATGTATTCATCATTACGGCGGAAGAGCCATTCATTCAAAAAACACGGCCTTCCTGCAACGATTTCGCTGAAATCAGTTTTTTTTTATCTTAACAGGTTTTTGCATGCATGGGACGGGCAAGGCACATCATGACATGTGTCTTAAAGCATCTGAAAAACAATGATTTTTTTTTAGTTTAACTACAACAATGAGACTTATTTTGAAGACAATAAAGACGATAATTTAATGCAGACTGGCACGTAGGGGCATGAAATGGTTCTGGCAATCATTTCTTTTCTATGGTATTCTGTTGGAGTTGTGATTTCCCTGTAAAGAAAAACTGCCGACCACTGCCGATAGCGCGGGGTGGGGACGCGGGGTGTGGAAGATGTTTTGAAAGTGCATGTCAATCAAAATGTTCAGGGTATTTTTGTAGCCAAAGCAAGGTCCCGGGACCAAATTAACAGCCACATTCATTTCAAACATTAAACAATTTACCTCTCTTGTCCTTAACGAAGGATGTTTCTTCAAAGCTCGTTTAAATGACGTATCCATGGAGTCTGTCATATCTCATCTCCACATGAAATGAAACGAGATCCAACTCTCAGAGAGCTCTTAAAACTTCCACGAGATCTTCTTAAGTGTAAAACTGTTGGATAAGTTCCTATCAGGAGGTCCTCTACCTTAGATGAGGACTGAGACTTTTGATGATCATAAATTCTGTTAGACAAGTAGCTACAAGTATCCCTTAGGCAATATCCGTCGTAAAGAGAACCTCTGTAAAGATTTTTAAAAAAGAAAATAAGTTCAAAAAAAACTTTCCTCTCTTCCGAATAAGGACGTGTGCAATTTCATGTCGATGTTTCTGCATACAGCTTTTTTAGGCAGCATCCAAAAACTTGTTTGTCCAAACACCGTGCACTTAAAACGTTTGAAATCATTTAAGCTTGGTTCCCAAGAAAAACACGCACGCACCAATTCATATGAGCTAACCTCCACACATATCCATTGCCATCCCTGACGCTAAAGGCATCAAACAACCAAAATAATAAACTCCATCTCGCTTTGTCATTTATGACATTAATCTCTTTCCCATAATCCGTTGTGCCTGTTTCATCCAGTCATCTATATGTAAAACGTTTCTTCAACTTGCAGTAAAGTCTCCTTGGTTTAAACAACAAAGTTGAAAAAAGTTAAAAACTAATTATACTCTAACAATTCCCCGTCCAATATATTAAACAAGCCTTCATAGTTCCCCTGTTAGTTTTCCAGCTGTGCTACATGATAATCCAATAAAACCGTAAAATTCAACTTCCCTCCTGTTGCAGAGCTAGTCAGTCCGTTTTCCACACTCCTTTGAAGACCTGTGTTTCCCTCCTGACTCCGCAAGCCTACACTGTTCCCCACTCCCACTGACTCCTCAAACATCGCGAGAGGTGCTTTTTAAAGGGCCTGCAATGATTTTCGAAGACAGTAAATCTGATTCTTTAAAAAATTGGATTTGGGAATTTTACCATTAAATTCGAATTATTCTCAAAGAGTATTATACCTTTGGTGAAAGTATTCTTTTAACAGTATCAGAGGAATTATAGCGTAGCTCTCAATATATTGTAAATAGAGTGGTGTATATACCGGAATGCTACGTTCTCGCATTCAGATCTGTACAAAAAAAGTGTAAAGTAAAGGCGATTTACATGGTAAAGAGATGTTTAATGTTGCGAAAATGGTAAGCTAGTTATGCAAAATAAAAAAGCTTGTCTTTTATTGTACATTTTAGATTTATTTTAAATACTTATTTTTAGGTTGACTTACATTAAAAACCAGAGGGGTTTAATCTATAGTAAAATTATTATTTTAGGTTGGAGCTTCCACCATAGATTATTTTACAGATTCTGATCATATTTTGTGAACAATTTATAAACTGTATATTGTTTCAATACGTGTATTGACCTACTAAAAAATACTGACCACAGCTATTTATTTTCGGTATCATTGGTGAAAACCAAGACCTGAAAACAAGCGAAAATTAAGAGGCATTTCCTTACGAATATTGGTGTGGTAGATTGGATAAGATCTTAAATTAATTAACAACTAGTAGCCAATTAAAACAGATTAACTGACTGTCTTTCTCTTGACTTAGTATGTAACCTTTCTTATGTATGATTTAAGTTGTAACCTTATGTTATCACTTTTATATATTCTACTGTATGCTTTTGCCTGCATATTCCATGAATAATTGTGTGGGATTCATGGTCTTCTGCATAAACACCTGCAGTGCTATGGAATTAACTTGAAAGCTACAGCAAAACATGTTAGCTCTAGCTGTGCATTAACAAAATAACTCAATTATTGTATCTCTTTCATAAGCAAAATTAAAAGCTTGTTTTAAGTTTTTACAATAACATAAGATTCCTTCAACTTCCAATTTGTTTGCTTATGCTACAAATGCCAGAATGAAATGAATTAGAAAAAAACAATTCTGGAAACCTTTCTGAATAACTGTTTTTATACAAACATACATAACACTGTATTAGTAAAAAAATAGGGACATTCAGTCACTACCCCAGAGAATAAGAGGCTTAAATCTGAAACAGACTGATCAAATTTAATGTTTTTCATTATCTGAAATGATAATTATACTAACCTAACTGATGTTAAGAACAAACGATTACAAATGAAAGAAAGATTAGAAAGAGAAAGAAAGAGCCTGTTAATTAGTAACTAACCCAAGAAAGTCATACACCTATAAGGAATCGCCTTAAGCCACATGGCTGAGTAGTTTGTTCCATATTTACCAATCTTTGGGTAAAGAAGTGCCAACTGTTCCCTATTTTAAAAGTACTTATATATTTTCCACTTATGTCCACTGGTTGGTGGGCTGACTAGGTTGATGCTGCTGAGGATTTTAAATACTTGTATTAGGTCCCAGCACAGTCTTCTCTGTTCAAGACTAAAAAGGTTCAGTTCCTTCAGTGACGGACATTACCTTAATCCCCAAAATGCATCTGGCTGCTCTATTTGGATCTGATTTAGTCTGGGGACCTTAGTCCGGGGATCAGAAGAATTCTGTATCTTTTTTATAGCATGATGACCAAAATTGTATTCATTATCTTAAGAAGGTCTTACTAATGTACTGTACAGTTTAGACACACCATCACTTGATTTATAGTTTATGCTTTAAACTACAAATCTTATCATTTTGCCTTTCAATTCCCACATATATCTACATTATCCCCCAGTCTAGATGGTGTAGTCTACATAAACACCTAAATCATTAAAGCAAGTCCTCAAAACCTATCTTTTCTAAATCAATGCTACTTCGAACTATCCTTTATCCATGCAGGTGATGTTACTTTATGGATGGGAACTACATCAGCATCAGCAACTAGAGGCCATCATGGACAACTTCTCCCATCCCCTCTATGACAGGCTTGCAGGAATGAAGAGCACGATCAGCAATAGACTGATTCATCCACGGTGCGACAGGGAGCGGTACAGGAGGTCATTCTTGCCGTCTGCCATAAGACTGTACAACGCATCCACCTCGCGTCTTGGCAGAGGCAACATCGATAGTGACCTGTTTCTGGACTAAACGCATATACACATCTACTGCTACATCTGTTCTCTTTCTTTTTCTTTTTCTTTTTCCCGTTTACAACCACTTTTGTGCAATATATGCCAGGGACCTGTGCAATACATTTATATTTATATTTATATCTATGGTTACATCTAGATTTATATTCATATGTGTGATACGATTTTCTGTGTACTGTTCTGTTCTAGTTTGCTCTTGTGTGTCCGGACTGTGAGTAACTCTTGTATTGTATTGTATGTATTGTACTATTATTATATAATTCGTTACACTGTGGCTGTGTTGTGTGTGTTAAGCTGCTGTTGCACTGCAATTTCCCTCAAGGGATCAATAAAGTATCTATCTATCTATTTCTCCAATCCCCAGGTACTATCTTGACTGACTGTTGGAAAAGTTTATGGCTTCTGAATAACATATACTGGAGACGTTATTTCTTTCCTGAAACTCTTCTGCCTCTTCTATGCTACTTCTATTTAATAAAATATTTTGTCCTTTGATTTCTGCTGCATGATGTCTGCATGATGTCTTCCAGTGTTAACTTCTTGGTTAAGGCTAGAGATGTTGTATACTTTTGTTTCCTGCTGCTAAGTGTTCCATGAGTCATCTTACAGAATGTTTTTGCTTTAAATGTGACCATAATTTGAATGGACTCAGAGGCCTATTTTCACATGTAAATCACATCATTAATGTGTTAGCATATTAAAAAAACATACCTAATCTTGTTAGGCAGGGCAGAGCAGAATTTGAATGTGGCATAATTTAGTTATGTGGCATAAGAGAGGCTTAGAAAGTAATAGCAAATTTTAAGTGTTACAGAAAATGCATTTTGTTTTTTTAAAGCAAAACAGTACAAAACATATAGCATGAACATTTTATTGCACAACATTCCCATAAAATTGGGAAATAATAAATTAGGAATACAATGCATATTCAAAAACATTATGTACAAAATTAAAACAGATAAAACAACTATTTACAATGTACATAACTTACATGGCATACTAAATAATTTAACAATATATTTAATTTAAAAAAGATTTTTGTTTTTACAAAAAGCAATGGCGATGCTAGTCATTGTAGTATCCTAAGCAGTCAAGCATTCTTAAAGCATAATATTGACAATAATCCTTGAAAAGGAAGTCATCTTATGATATTTACCTTCAGCATGCCACGTCCATTAAGACTTAAGTACATGACATTAGCTTTTGACAAATAATAGAGAAATACACCATAATTACTCAATAGTGGTACAAAATATCAGAAAAAATAAGCCTTTTGAAACTGCCCTTTTGATCTGTCCCCTAATGATATGTTTCCCTTATAGAAAAGATTAGCATCTTTTAAGCATTAAAAATACTGTGTAAGTTTAGAAACAGACTTAAGTTTCAAAGTAGAAAAGTTGCTGAAGCATATATTTACCTATTTTTGCAAGTGTAATGAATTCAAATAGACTCCTTTTGAAACATGCATGATCACAGAATGTTATATAGCTATAGAGCTACTGAAGGGACCTAAAATTATTGAGAAACTTACTGTGGTCATTTTAAATATTAAACTGATCTTTGAATTGCTTCATCACCATAGTCATAGTTATTTATACTTGTATTTCCACATAAATGAGAATTAATAGTAATTTAAATTATCAGTATAATATGCATTGTTAGGTAGCAAAAAATAAATTATTCCTTTTGGAAAACTATACTTGGTGAGAATATCCCAATTCACAACGTATAATGTGCCTATTTGCTACACATTTCTAATTTTTAAAAAGTGTTAATTTCCCTTTAAGCAATCTATGGCAGCAAAACTGACACTTGTTCACTGTAGCCCCCTATGGGTCTGAGGTAGTAATGCAAGACAAGAATGCTATTATTCTGTAGCTGCTCCCTTTTTCAAACTCAGACCCCAAAGCTATTTTGGGAAAATAAATGTGGATTGCAGTAATCTAGAATTGCATATTTCTGTTCCACTAACATTGATTTAAAGTAGTTTTACATGCAATGCAGGAAAGGAACTTCCAAATCAATGAGTAACGATAAAATCCAAGTTAAACTTTGGAGGATGATTCCCCAGGGTCCAATACAAAACACAAGAAATCAGAATGGGAAAGAACAGACTTGAGATTTGCTTTAAATAATGCTCCCCAGCATTTTCTATAGATCTTTTTTTTCTTTTATGCGATAGAAAAAAGACCAAAAGATGTGTGATTATTAGTGCTGAGATCTGTTAGCATTTCTCCTTTTTTCCTCTTCTGATTACATCCTTATTATACTTCCTTTTTAGCAAGATTGTACTGTACTTCTAAAAATCTTAAAAACAGTAAGAAAATGCTCCAAAGATGCAAAATGACAGTAAAACCTTCAAGCAGTCTGAGACACTCTCCTTCTGTGTGTAGACACGGATGTGCTCTGTGTATCCTTTGCTACTTCGTAGGCAGCGAACATTTGATTTGTGATCCAACAGTAACGCTGTCCAATCCCAGTGCCTCACACTGCTTCCGTTTGCTCTGCATGTGCAAGGCTAAGCCTCCTTTTGCAAATGGCCAGACAAGTTCAGCCTAGATTGTTGCTGTCTCTCTGCTGCTCTTGTGGTTTCAGATGAAATTGTTTCCATTTTTGCCTTTTGGCCATCTATAACAGTATCTGGGCCACATATGGAGAATGAGTACTTGCTACTGCTGCCAATAAAGGAAGATCGCTGGATTCAATCCTGGAAAGTTACAAAAAAAACACATTAGGTTGTGTTTGAAAGCATGGAAAAGGAACATAGCTCAATAAAGTGTAGCTTAAACATTTTGTAAAGGGCAAAAACTGTTACAATATCAGCTGAAAACAAATTTAAAAGGTCAGTTTCAAGATCCTGTGCACCAGGTTTTAAATAAAAAATGCCCATGTCTGATAGCATATGACAGAGCTACCAATCCTAAAGCAGTGAAAGTTTCATTTTGACACAGAAGAAATCAATTCTTACCCCAGAACCATTCCAAGCTCTTTAACGTGCACTCTTGTTTGACCCTTTAGGTATTCTGCAAGCATTTTGCTTTTGAAATACAACTCCTGAAGTCGATCTTCAAGGTGCATGATGCACTGAGGAAAGAATAGTTTAAAATTGAAACCATTTATACATGCAGTGAAAATAACATTACTTGATGTGCAGTGCAGTGGGAATGAAATGGGTTAGGGGACAGTATAAAAAGTGATATCAGTGAGATATCTGTTGCTCCTCTTAACATCTTATTCTCTCCCAAAAAGGTTCAGGAGACATTTCCAGAAAATATTTTACTCCGTACAGATTTGGCAGATTCAAATTGGATGAGTGCTTGTATATGTATCCTCTTAATACAAACGTCTGGTCTCTTACACAGCTTCTCATTCCAAGAAATTAAAACAAATTAGAAGTTAGAATGTTAAAAACTGCCGATCTTTATGCACACTGAACAGATTGAGAGAGTAATAAATCAAAAGACAAAGTGAAACTTACAAAGTTAGATGAAAGGTTGAGCTTATACAGCTGGAGGGTTGAATGGAGCAAGTTGGAGATGAGACTGGACACTAAGACCTCCTTGCCCAATTTGTTTTCTGTTGCTCGTCTCTGGCTGCTAGCCACCTGTACTGTCCACTTATCTGTGTCTGCGATAATGCAGACAGCTTCAGCAATGGGTTCATCCAAAACTGGATGCTACAGGGAGAAATTAAGAAACAATTTGCACAATTCAAGATGGAATAAAATAACATTCCTAGGTGTCATCTGGCTAACAGCATAGCTACAAATAAATATGTTTATATCACACAAATAATGGATTTTAATAATAAATCCAGCTTTTGGAATTGGATATTTTATGGTTAAAATGGAAATCTCAAACAATTATCACAATTATGTCAACATTCCTGCAACACATAAACCAATGCTAATGTATTTGAAGTACAGTATAAGCCTAGTATCCAGTGTGTGATGTCCATCTTCTACAGAAAAGATCCCTTCCTCTTAAGTATGATAAATATAATAAACTGTCAGATGAACGTCAAGTATTAAATGAATATCCTTTGACTCTCAAAGTCTGCAAGGCCTAACAATTGAGATGTTTCACATGTTTATCACTACTTTGGACCTCTGATGATAAACGTAAGATTTTGTAAAATGAGGAAGTGGTCGGGGTGTTGTCAAATCTCTAAGAAAATGACAAATGTAAATACTTCAGTGCTACCGATTTCTTTGTACCTAAATGTCATCATACATTTACGTCACTACTTTTGGCACAAAAGGCAATGTAAAGAGCACAAAATGGATAATCATCATAATTATTTAGTCCAATAAACAATGCTAAATCTAAAATAAGCTATTGCTTACCTGTACAGCATGTGCCAAATCGGACATTAGACACTGCCTAAGCTTCTCGTCATTGGGTATCCCATGCAGAACAAAGTCAGGAACATAAGTTGGACAATATCCACCAAACAAAGACCTCCCAAAATTTGCAATGTTAGGCTTGGAGAAATTCATCTCCACTAATTTAGACCTATGAAAAGAAATAATTAGTAGCAAAATTTGCAAATCACTGTTGCAAAATTGTATTTTAAACCATTTTTGTACCCATAGTTTACTCTGCTTTGAACATATTTAAAATAAGTGGCAATTATATATTCCCGTTGAGCTAATATAATTTGAATATCCAAATATTATAATATGAGCCAAATATTTTTCCCACATAGGTTAATATAAATAAATTATGATCTATAATAAATCTCTAATATCTACTAGACCCAGCAACTTACAGTACACGGTATGTGGCAAATACAGTATTTGAAAACATTCAACTGAAATAGTACAACTTAAGCTAATGAAAGTTAATGAAAAGATCTTCTGCAAACATCACATAATATGATAATACTAGTTAATTATTATAATAACTAGTACATTGTCTAGAAAATATAGTTAACCTTACCCTGGAAAAGGTATCTCCACCTCATCTAGCCACTCTTCTTGCTCCTCGCCATAGTAACTGCTGTCGTGTCTTTGAATGTCATGGCCAGTGTCCTCACTCTCGCTGTCCCCTAGGGCACTGTCCGAGCTCTCGTTCCGTGGAATTTCCCACTCGTTGAGTGGGAGAGCTTTTTTCAGTTCCTCTTTGTCCCCTTGGGGGACAGTAACTGAAATCACAATTCCTTTGTCCTGCTCAGCAGAACAATTTTTACAAAAGCTTCCCCTCATGGAATCCATTGCACTACAACAACATTTGCCGTCTCCCAGCCCACTCTGGATCTTATTGCCAGGGAACCCCCCTGAGCTTTTAGAAGGATATAAAAGTTCTTTCTCTGCACTTTCAGAGGTGCTTGATTCCTCTTTTTTTAAAATATCATCAATTGTCCTGGTTTCCACTGGATTATCATCGCTAAAATACTCATCAAATAATTCTATGCGTTGTTCATGAGGAAGGCCCCAGTTTGGTAGCTTTCTGGCATCATGAAGCAATCTTTCCTTGGCCTCGTTGGTCTTGGCTTGGTCCTCTAATATCTTGTTTGAGTCACAGTTCTGCTCAGCGCTACCCTGTGGTTTCTCCTTTAGCTGTTTCTTGTGCTTCTTAATTTGCTTTTCTACTTTGAGCCTCCGGGTTTCTGTGTCAGAATCTGGTGACATCGAATCCCCAATCAGAAACATTACTTTAGTGGAAGGCTGCTCATCATCAGACAGAAAGTTGGACAACATGGTCTTATCCGGTGGCTTTTTCTCCAGAGGTATGCCTGATGAACGGAACACTTTAATGGGGACACTCCCAGCCTCTGCAGTTGCATCATCAGCTCTGGCGTCAATGTCTGGCTCCAGTGCAGTCTCCAGCACTGAGCTTTGGTCCCTTAAGGCAGACCCTACGCAGACAACTGTCTCTAGCTTTGTCTCCAAGCAGCAGTTTGCCTTCTCTTTACAGCGCTGTGTATCACTGACATCCTCTGTGCGGATGACTGGGAGGGTGCTTTTATTGAATAAAGACTGGAGGGCATTGCTCTTTGTGTTCTGGGCACACTCTTTTTCAAGGTTTTTGGTGCCACTTCCTAAACGTACTTCATCTGCGTATGTAGTGTTTTGGGAGCTGTTGTCTGAAATATAGTTTTCTTCCCCTTCAGGAGCTTGACACAGGTAATCGCTTCCATGCTTGTGCATGGTTACAAGAACGTACTCAGATTCCTCTACCTCTCCTTTGCGCAGGGACGTGGTGATGAGAGAGCCAGGCATAACTATGGCCTCATCTTCCCCACTCTCTATCAGGTGAGTCTCTATGAGCTCTGAGCAGCGGATGAAGTAGGTAAGGAAGTAAAGCAACTGCTGCACCAGGTCCTGTCTCTTGCCAATAACCACAGTCCTAGACAGTCTCACAGGGGAACCAATAGCACCGTACAGGTCACCTGCAACAAATGTAGAAAGAAAATGTTTTACAGAAAAAGTATTACATTAAGTTTAGTCATCCTCATTATACTGCTAGAGGCTATACAGGATTTACATAATTCTGCATACACTATCCATGCACTTAAAATATGTGTGATTGCTGGGGTGTGTTCACATATTGTCAGTAAAGTAAACCCTTAGTTTAATTAGCTAATGGGGGTAAGTTTCTGTTATGGCCGAATGTCCGTTAAATCATGATGTTTTTCTCAGCCCCAAAATCACACTATTATGTGAGAAATACTGTGTATATACTATCATATACATATACAGTACATACAAGCTCTTTATTTCACATGTCATAAACATACTGTATAAAATTCATTTAAAGCATATGAAACACAAGCAACACCCATTGTAAACAGCTGACCTACCACTATATGGCACCACTTAAATTCCTAAATTTTAAACCATTTTAGTATTTATTTTCCCTTTGTTTATTATATGAGCACTTCCCTGTTAATGCAGGGAAAGAGTGATATTTTACAGACAAAATTCTCCTTTAGACTATTTTGTCCGTTAAATGCGAAGTCCAGCAAGAGAATTCCATTAAACTAAGAGCTTACTGTATTGTATCAAGTGTGTAAAATCAAGATGTTTTTATTTTAATACAATGCTTTTATGCCAGAATTCCCTGTGTAACATACGGTACATGCCACAAATACCTTATATTCCAATATGCATGGTGTTTCTTCTTGAACGTGAAACGTCTGCTGTAGAAATGTGTACATCACCTTCTTAATCTTAATATTTTTATTAATTCTTACATAAACACTAAGATGAAATATTATAATTAAATTTTATTTTCCTTAAAAATATATTTTTTCAAATGTACACAATGTATTTCTGCAAAAAAACAAGTAATACAGTAGGTTTATTCCATGCTGAAAAGAGAAGAGAGAAAACACGTTTCAGCTGTGAAGTCTTCTTCTTGGAATAAACCTATTACTTGTTCCTTTGCAGACTACGCATGCCACCCACCTGAACTACAAGGTATTTCTTTCTTGTTTTCAAGTATAGCGTTATCTTCTGCTGTGTAGCCACTGTGTTTAACCACTAGATGGAGATGTACTCTTATATTAGCTCTATGTATGCGGTAACAATTTATCTGAAGCAAAGTAGTTGTGTTTTATAATGTTACTATGAACAAAACTATTAAGTTAATAGTTTTAACTACAATAAATTACAACTACAATTTTCTCACATAATAAATTTTAAACTTCATTGTAAATGCCCTGTATTTATAATTTAAAAGCATTTCTTTGTTTTCTTTGTACATCTTTTTGAGAAATAAAAGCAATTAAAAGCGGACATGAGCTAAAATTGCACAATACCACTATTAAAAGCAAAACAAAATAAATGTACATTCACATTTGTGAATTCCAAAGTTTTGGAGCATTACAATAAGAAGCAACCTCTTCTAAATGATTTTTTTTTGGAATATGTATAAAACAAAAGGACCCTATCAGGCAGAATCAAGCATTAGCTGTTAACATGAGGTAAAACTCCAACCACAGACTATAAACTGTCTCGACACACCTTTTATTAAGCCATAGACTATAAATGGTCTTGACAAACTGTTTTTTTATAAAGCATTTTTTACAATTTGCGGACTGTATTTCCTTCATGATGGTACACTCTCTATACTCACCGAGCTGGGCCCACAGAGGGTTGTAGGGGTGAGTTTTTGCCAGCAGGTCCACACTCTGACAGGAATGTTTTTCCAGAAAGATTTTAATGGGTGGCTGTCCATTTGGCATGACAGTGGGAACCCAGGCCAGGTGATTGGTGAGGACGGCTGTGAGGAGAGCTGGCAGAAACCTGGAAAGAGGAGAGCAGCAGCGTCAGCGTCAAGCCTTTTTCTATATTCATTACACTCATCCATTATCCACTGATCTCATCTGCATTTCCACCATGGTTCTCATGAAATCGAATCCAAAAAACAATCAACAACAAACAGATGGCGACAAAGTGAACATAGTTAAGAGATTAAGGACTGCTAGAATTTTTTTTTAGATTTCTTAATTTAGATTCAGATTAACAGACTTTTAAATTATAAGGCATCAACTTTGTCACTTAAAATTTGTCATTATGAACCACATAATGCAAACAAAATGCATGTATAAACTTCAAAAACAAAATAACTGAAGTACAGTATGTATCTTGTTTCAATGAACACAAAAGTCAGATTCAGAATGTTTGTGACAGCACTGTTTTTCCTCAGCTTCCTAAAGCACGGACACAAACACACAGACACACACACCGACACACACAGTACTCAACTGGTTCTTTGAGGCTTGCTCCATTAGAAAGGCAAACTCCCTCATAAACTGGCCACAGAGCTGTTTTTTCTCCGGAGTCCCCGACATCATTGTGAGCCATACAGGCTCTGCAATGCGTGGCATGGTGTAAAGGTTACAGATGGTTGTCCTGCAAGGAAACAACAAGGCCATTGTTTCGCCAACAAGAAGAGCACAGTTCTTATATTTGAAAAAAAGGGAGATCCTTGGTAGTAATTTATCATCTGTAAGTTCCACTGCCAATATAATCCAAATTCTATTCAGATGTGCTGTAAAAAACATGCAGACAAAGAGATCTGGACTAAACTATTATAATAAATCCTAGCGCAACATGCAATCCCTGTTTTTATTTTGAAGTGTTCAGTAAATTACAAATGCCTTTCTTAAAGTGTAAAAAAATACTCTCAAGGAGACCATACCAGGAGAATGTGCAGATTGGCTAAAAATTTTGGCAATGTCATTACAAATAACATGCTTCTGCAAATGTCACAAACAGCTTGTCCATGTACTGTCTACAGGTTCTGTATTCCAGCATTTGCAGCCTAGTCCCATCCCTTTCTCCTAGCATGACAGATGTTGTGTTGAGGAAAATGACATGTACGGCTGAACGCCACTTTCCACTGGTTCCTCCAGTTTTTAATACTATTGAGATGTGGAGATTTTTTCTCCAGCCAGCTATACACTGCTTGCCTTTGCAGGTCTATGCATTTGACCGGAGGCCCGTTTCTTTCTTTTAATAACTTGCACCACATGTAAACTATACTGTGTAGTGAAGGGGGATCTGAGCAATCATCAATCTCTATAGCATGAGAAAAACCTGGAACATCGCTGGCAATGTGTTGAAGCTAGTGTAATGTCTAACCTTTCACTTAGCAGCTGTTCAGGTGAAATTCAGGTTAGCCATATCAATTTTTTTTCCAAAGTAAAACTGTATACTCTATGTTCAGGCTTATTTTCAAAATACCGAGCAGTGGAAAGAAAAATAAAAGCAAACTTAAAAAAACCCTACGCCTTTTAAAAATATCTGAAAAAATAAATTTATATATGCAATCTCAAGGGTGTGAGGTTCTGAAGTATCATTTCATAATGCTAGGATTGTAATTATTATTATTATTAAGTCATGCTTAATTTTACACTGTTTCATTAGCCATGACCTTACATCCCTAATGTCAGATACAGCCTTCAAAAGTTATATTTAGTCATGAAGGTGAGATATTAAAAATATTTTGTTTGTCCAATGCAGACAAATTCCATCTCATGGCACTGACATATTATTTACTATTCTGGTAGCCCTGACACTGTCTGGAACAGATAGTGTTTCCTCCAAGGGAGATCGGGTTGCCTTGGCAGCAGGCCAGCAGGCATATGACTGCAGCAATGGGAATCTCTTCACTGCAGCCATGTGAGCAATGGTGCAGAGACACAGGAACTGACACGCTCACTACTGCAGGACATCAGGGGCAAGCACTGCACAAGCTCCTTAGGAACACTAACAGTCACTAAAGGTTTTGTTTGCTTAAAACAACCTCGTCTTATACAGTTTGGCATCTTGTAATATTTTTATATCTAATTTCTTAACCTCTATCTAAATAAAGACAAAAACACACAATGTTAGGGCCTGAATCTACTATATCTTTATGGTTTGTCATCAGGCAGATACAGCTGTGTCATGCTGAATGCCACATGTATTATCTTAACAATTCTTGATTTAAATTCCTCAAACACTTTACAATAATCATTTCATCTGAATTTAACAGCTTTTAGAATTTTGGAACAGCTTCATATTCTAAACAGAAGTCCAATCTTTAATATAAAACCAGTTTGTCCAAATTCCAAAATAATGAGCTGAGGGATTTGCTTCTCTCCCTTTTTCAATTATATGAGAAGAAAACTCACCTAAATTCATTCAGGGCATCTACGATCCTGCTGTAAGCCAACGCTCTCTGACTGGCATCAGCTGATCGCCGACTCATTTTCATTGCCTTTTAAAAACAGGAAAGCACACTCAGAGTCTAATCGCTCCAGAGAACAGAATTCAGAAAAATCAGGAAATATATTCCAAACACATAAATGATAATGTGAGCATTCATCATCTTTTTTCAGGAGTGTCAGACTGACAGAGCACAAATAGCCAATCCCCTACCAAAGTCATTTCATTACATTCTGTCAATATGATGGAAGACATTGAGATTAAAACTAAAGCAGCAAGTCTGTTGCTTAAGTAATATCTCACTTAGAAGTAGCAAAACCCGTTTGGGAAAAGCATAGCATGTATTAATATTGGGATAAAAACCATAAAATATTCTCACTGTGACTGTACATTGTATTACGTAACACCCCAAAAATCCATTAATGAAAAATCAAGAAACAATCAATTTAAAAAAAAGCAATGGTATTTCTTGTTTATATTATTCTGTTTAAAAATATCTGAATAGGGAGCTGCATCAGCATGCCAGAAGGGTCCTTAAGGATTAAGAACTAAGAAGGTTCCAAAGCCGAACCATTGTGTTTCTTTGCTTTTAGCACCAGTCAATCCTGAAATACTTTTCTAAAGAGGAGGTCAACTTCTAATTTTGTATTAAACTAAACCATTCTCAACATGGCAAAACCAGAAATATGTTCTCCATTAGTTTTGAGTCCTCTGGAAAAAGAAATGTTACATTTCTTCATGCAGAGGCAGAAAAAACAAATAATTTGCCGCATGAATCATTAGTGAAATAAAAAGGGTACAAAAAAAACTTTCAGAGTAGAAAAAATTAAAATGAGGTTACCTGTTCAATTGCACTTTTTAATTTGTTCATGTGACTTTCAAAGAGTGGGAAGTGTGAAAAGAAGAAATCCTGAAACTTGTTACTCTCCTCTTCGTCTTGCGAAAGCAGGAAGATGACACCTATAGCAATCTTCTTCTTCCTCATGACTCCCAGACTGGGGCCGCTGGTCTCATCAGACATGTTAAAACTCTCCTCCACTGACCTGGAAAGACATTTTAATTACACCGCTTCAAATCCATTTCATGTAACAAAAATAATACATGTAATTTGATAACCCTGGTAAAGTTGTCAAATTATGACAACTAAATTACGAATTACAGGCCACACTATAACAACAGGCTTGTTGATTGCGTTACTGAGATAACCATGCAAGGTAAGACTGGGACCAAAACGTGGAAGACACAGACTCACTTCATAATCGGAGATTACGAATCAGTTACTCAGTTGAACTTAGATTTAAATTATTTAGAAGGTTAAGGTAACTGAAGAAGGTTCAGAAGTCAAACAACTACCTATTCTTATTAAACATAAGTCTTGATTTTATGCTGTATGTTTCACTGTCCCCCATAAACATGGACATGCTATAAGACTCATCACTTTTCAAAGTTTAGTTATAATACATGCTTAACAGAACTTATATACAGTATAGACTTAGAATCGCCAATTATTTTTGTTTTACCCACCCAATCTGGAATAGCTATCTCTGTGTTTTGCACATCTTGGCTTGCAGCTTTAATCCCAGCAACCTCACACAGGGGAGAGTGAGTTAGTGCAGGCAGGTTCCTCCAACCCACCCACTTTCAAGCCACTCGTCTTTTAACACGCCACAGGCAACACAGGCCTGCTCAAGAGGTTCTGCACCAACCGGAGGAAAGACACGTCCCTCACTGAGAGCCCGGGGAGGCAGCAGAGGTTGTTCCGTTACTAGAACCCACTGGTTGATCAATTGCTGTATCACCTGTTGTTGCTTTTTTAAATGTGTTTTTCTTCGTATGCAATGTCAGGTTTATCAAATTGTACCTGTGGTGGCCCTCAGGGTTTTATTCCTTGTCCAGTTTTGCTCTTTATAGATGATAAAATGACCTCTAGATCATTTTATTTGCAAACACTGCATTCATTTTCACTGTTAATCTGATGATACACAATCATAGTAAATGTCTGTCAAACCTAGTGACTTCAGCAATACTCAAGTCAATTACTCCGTAATAGACAAGTCTTATCGAGTGGAGCTGTGTGAACGCTACATAATGAATCTTAATATTTCTTATCACTTCTGCATTTTACTTGAGACTACTTTACTTGTGTGTAAGTGGGGCTTACATTAATAAATGTCCTCCATCTAATAATTAACCCTCCAACCATAAAAAGGTTTTCTAAGACATGTTCTACTCCAGTAGCTCCTATGCAGCTCTGTTAACAGATGAGTTAGTTGACAGATGGAACCATCTTAATACAACTAATCTTCATACTTCTGCCCCAGTTGAGACTCAATTAGTTCCACCTAAAAGCAATTCTCTTTCATTAAAAATAACATCTGTCAAACGAAATGAGATAGTCATAAAATGGAATGTAAGGCCAGAAAATTACTTGTCTATTATGACTTTATAGAAGGATATGTATTGAGGGATAATGATCAGCAAGGTTGGTTTATATTTCTAAACTTACTAACAATATAAAGACAATATAAATAACCCGCAGGTTATTTTCCCAACGATAAGAGAAATGAGCAAATCAGGCCTTTCCTTCACTCAGTAACATGAAAACACTGACATTTTAACTCTCTCAGTGCAAATAATTTCTCGTTCACTTCCAAAATAACACAAAGACTATTTGGGCACAGAATCTTAATGCAATTATAGCGCAGATGAAATCTTTAAATATTAAGTTAGGACCAACTGGAATAAGGTTTCTGAAGGATGTTGTTAGTTACCAAAGTAACAATATTTTACAAACAGTTCTGTGGAAAACGTTCTAGCCTTTTTAAGTATTGCTTTGGTAAAGCCATCTTGTTGAAGCTAAAACCTGTCTCCTTTCAGGAGATCGAAAAACCTTCTACTAAGAATATTAAATGGCAATATGGACCTTTTATTTTTAAGTCATGTGATGAACGACACTTTTTGTAAGACGCAGTCAGTTTCCCTCCATTAACAGCATAGTAAATGCTCTAGTAAGAGTAAGAAATGATTTATCCTTTATCCAGAGCCATAAAACTACAAAACTACAAAAAGTAAGTAAAAAGTGGTAAAAGTCTCTTTGCACAACTTAAAAGCCAAGCTTTATTACACAATACACATTCAGTTGTAGGGCTGGGCGATATGACCTTTAATCAATATCGCGATAATTTCCCACATTTACATCAATAAAGATAAATTAACGATTTTTTTAAACCCTTTTAAAAATTATATGATTACATGATATGCTGAAAGATTCCATTTTAAATATGCAAAACTCTTAAACTTAGTAAATGTCAGGCACAACAGTTTGAGAAAAATATTTTCTTGAGGGCACAACGTATCTCGTCAAGGGCTTGAACGAGTCTTTTGAAACCACTATGCTCCACTGTAGCAATGGGGACCATGTCCTTCGCTATGTACTATAGTATACAATGGCATTAGTTGTCTCATTACATCTGCGTAAATCTTTTGCATATTGAGCGGCATTAGAAAATGTTTGTGTTAGACACAGTCAGTCTCTTGTGAGCTTGTCAGTCTCTCTTTTTTTTTGTCCATGCACTCTTTGTATTCTACTCGTGTTACTTTTGGGCGCAGAAACGGTTTTCCAACAGAGTTTACATCTGACTTCTCTTTGTTCAGTATCTGGTTTGCTGAAGCCAAAATATGACCAAATTATCGACACTGCATCTGTTTTAGATACCAGCCCATCTTCATTTGTACTTGAGTCATCCCTGCCTGACTGGGGTTCAGCATAAGCGCTCGTGTTGTCTCATGCCCGGCACGCTTCTTTGTGTTTTGAATGAAGAGCGGAGGTTGGACGAGGCAGAAGCATGTGACTGGATATGATGACTGGGTGTTGTAGTTTAAGGGGAGCGCTCATGAAAACACACAGTGGGGAAAGCTTACCGACATAAGCAAACTAAGGTCAGTGAGAGATTCTTAACGTCGGTATCGATAAATGTTCTATATATCGCCCAGCCCTATACAGCTGTACAAAATTCAGCTCCAAGATTTATGTTCTTATGTGCTCTTTGTTCTAGTAAGCACATTAACTACTGTTCCTTAGCTTGCAGTGAGATATTACACTGACAATAACATCCTACTGTTTCCAGTTAAAGTACTTAAACAGAATAGCACCAAAGAACTTAATCAGAGTTGTCTACCTATCTACTCTATCAACAAAACCAAGTTGTCTCAGTATTGACTGAGGTGAACACATAGTGGTTGTATTCCTCATGATGGTCACCCTCACTGTATTCCTAGGTCGAGGACGAAGAGGAGATAATTGCTTTTTGTGTTCAGGCTAAATGATAGTGGAATTCACTGCCCAATCATCAGGTTTGCTCAATCAAGTTTGGTCATAGACATCTTTAAAATTAAGGCTTAAGACCTTTTTTAGATGTTTTTGATGAACTACTTTTTTTATGAGTGCTGTTATTAACATTGAGTGTATTTTTCTTTTTCTCTACAATTTGCATTTGTAACTACTTCTGAACATTGTCATGAACGAGTTAATGTAATGCAGGCTACAGGTAAGTCTATCGGCAGTGCAGTTAGTGGCTGAATTTTCAAGAAGCCGTCCACCTTACTTCTGCTTCTCCTGAATATCTATTTCTCTATTCCTCTACATCATTTCCATTGCATCCAACTAACACAGATACCCAAAGACACATTTCTCCTTTGTACATTTGAAATTCCGAATGAATGATGATAACAATCTACAGTATTTCTGATACAATTTCTAAATCAATGATAAAATACTGTACTTAACTATAATCTTTTTTTTATACAAAAAGGGCAATTATTTGTCACAAAATCAAATACTACAAAAAAGGAGCTGATAAGTAATAATCTTCTGCAGTGTTAAAAAGTTTGAGATACTTAAAAGAATGCTAAAAAAAACTTTTTTTTTTAATTCATACCATCGTGGGAATACACCATTCTCCAGGCTGGTAGTCTGACTGCGAAGCCACCGCCTCTGGTAGCTGCTGGCACAGCTGCTGGTGAGGGAGGAGCCCGGAGAAGGGAAGGGAGTAACGAGCAGGCTGCTCAGGGAGGCTGCGTTCAGAAGAAGAGGAAGGTCAGGAGCGCATCACTACAGAAAGACACCCATCCACACAGCACAGCGTCAAGCCTGCACTCGCTTCCCTCAGTGGTCACCGCATACTGCTCATATAGTTTTAAAGGAACGGGTGAAGGTTTTATCCATGCTGAAAGGTAAAGGAAGGAAACCAAACACTACGTTTCAGCTGTGGAGCCTTCTTCAGGTGTGTCACCTTTCAGGATGGAATGAATCTTTTCCTGTTCCTTTGCAGCCTATGCATGCTTCTACAGTTCCCCACTCGAGCGTCTTCACGTAATTATATTTGTGTGTTTAAAAAGATAAAATGTAGAACTGCTATATATCACTCCCCATGTGCACATTTGGAAATAGTAATCGATTCAGCTTTGCTTCTGTGGCCCTTACACTAGTGAACAGGCGATGATCCCACATGCTATCTTCCATAACACACACTTCTAAGAACCACCAGTCATTGTTTTGCCCCAGTAGTGACGCAGTACCCACAGCAGAGCCAGCATCACTTAGAGGAGTTAAGAACTGCATGTTCTTAATGACAGTACTGAACGTTTACACATACACCCAACAAGTCATATGCTCAGGAAGCTGAGGATGCCCCATCTTGCTCAGGCCTACCTAACCTTGGCAAGGCTCACCCATCTGTACAACACAATCCAGACCCGAAACGCATATCCAACTTTATGGCTTAAGTTACAGCTGTACTGAAAACAAAACATCCTGAATATAAAATTTAATCTCAAGGCAAGTGGCATGAAAACGTCTCAAGTGTTTTCACCGCAATGAATGAATAATAAAGATACGGTGAGACTTTGCATGTAAACCTGTTGAGTGGTTCAGGGAAAGCAATGGGGATTGAATGAGAGCTGCGTTTATAAATATCCATGCAGTTTCACGTTTCTAAATTTAAATATCTGTACACACACTATAAAGAACGTGAGATTCCCCACATGCCCACAATGCCGCTAGATCATTTTCCATTCTCTGATCTAGTCAAGGGTTTTTGGAGCTTTGGCAAGATTCAGTACCAGTACTATATAACAGCATACCATCAGACGTAACCATTAGGCTGTCTGGTATGGCTCAGTAAAATAATGTGCTCTCTTCTAAGGAATTTCAGATATTGCAAAGATTGATTTGGGGAATTGTCTAATCATAATGGCTCTGATTTGACCCTTGATGTGGTTTTAAGGATAGAAAAGAAGACAGTGAACAATTACACTATGTTACTATGTTTTCTGCTTCTGAATAAAAAATGAACTTGCTGAATTATTACTTTACAAACAAAGCAAAACTTAAGACAGTTCCAAAATGAGAATCAAAACAATCAGCTAATGATATAAAAAAACTTGAATAGCACTCTATTACTCTGTTTAATCTAACTTTGACAATTTTGATAGATTATACGCGGAAAAAAAAACTGCATCTTCAAAAAGAAGTTACAGTATGTCTTGAGTCCAAGTAAATGTTATTACCTGATCTGGCAATTCCACTGTCTCTCTCATCATTTTGTCCTCTTCCAGGCATGTCCATGGGGTTACTGTGGCCTTTTGGAGAATAATTGAATTTAGCTTAAGAAACTTTAATAAACTATTTCAGAAAAAGTACATATCCTACTGCAAATGTGATATGAATGTCCCATCACCAACAGCTGTTGATGTCCCAAGTTAAAATAAGCACACTTATTTCTAATAGTTTTCAACACATACAGCTTATGAAAAGTGTTTTCTTACATGTGCAATGAATATACTGTAGTGTGTCAGGATGTACAGTATACATGTTTATCAGAATCCATAAGGAAATACAATTGTACGTGCTTATGTTGAACTCAACAACTAAGAAACCATACACAGAAGGTGTTTATTTATAAAATGAGAACCATCAACCACAATGTGCAAACAGAGATCCAGAATGCCAAATAATAACAACCTATTTACACAGGAATTATCAAATTGAAAAAAATGAAACAAACTAAAATCTGATTTGAAAATTAAATGGATATCAATAGAAACAGGCAATTTAAGCAAGGATTCATAAAACGCATGCATTTTTCCCTCCAAATACTGATTAACAAAGACAGCCGGTGAGCATTCCATTTAAATCACAAGGTTAAAAATTACACAAAGCATTGTTAAACTCAGTCACTTTTTTAAAAAGTGTTTTTTATTTTCTTTCAAAAAACATATATATGTTTCCCCATGCACTTCTGGGTCAACTGACAAAACCATTATGTTGGGGTTTATTCAGGTGACATTCTTATGATATTTTATCTTTCTGCAGTATTTCCCCAAATTCCTGAAAACGGCCGAAGCCAGTTAGTTTTCGTAATAAGAAAAAAAACAAAACTAAGGTCCAGGTCAGGAGGTCAGAAATTCACACACTGCCTCCTCTTTTCCCTGTTGGGTGTTAAATACTACTCATGTCAATACAGACAGAATGTCTACCACTGCAGGACATATACTGTACAGCCTTGCCATTGTTAGAGATCTGCTCAAGAGACACTTCTTCGACCAAGATTAAAATATTTACTTGTCCTGTGTGTGACCCTTCAACATTATTGTTGATATAAGAGCCTGCTAAGAAAGGCTTTTCAGCCATCTGATTATGTGATTTATCATCACGTAAACACAGACTTTCACTGAAAATATCTGAACTGTGCTCTCTGACTTGTGTCTTCCTGACATAACTGTAATGCATAATTACATAGTTGCATGCCACCACCACACCGAGTGAGTTCTGTAAAGCTATTTTTAACAATGCTACCACCAGTGCCACACTAAAAAAAAACAAAAAAAACATAGTGATTTCAGGGTTATACAGAGAGACAGACCACAGGAGTAGTGGCTGTAGATGGCAGGGACGTGAATGGAACAAAGATACACATGCATGCACTGCACACAGCACACTGCAAACCTGAAAAGAAAGAGGCACTCTTGATCAAACGAAGAGGGCCCTGCTCAGAGAAGGCCCGTCGGGGGCTGCAGAGTTGCGAAAAACCTAGACAGCAAAACGTAAAACAGACGTGAACTGGGTTAGTGAAGCAGAGAAACAAGTCTGCACTGAACATTGAACTTACACCCCAGCATAAAGGATACAAACAAAACAATGGAGACTCTTAAGCTGTCAAGACAACATATGCCATCCATCATCCATATGAAGGATTCAGTACCCCTTTAAGAAAATATATATATTTTTAAAATGACTTTATGGTGCTAATATTTGACCATACAAACATAAATGATTACTAATTGAGGATTTAAAATTAAAATGTTAGCTAAAGATTAAAAATGAAATATATTTTCTTAGGGGGTAAAACTCAAGCAGAAACAGACATCAAAACAAAGGGTCGGATTTACTAAGATTTTGAACTGGGGGTTGAGCTGTGATGCATTTAAGAACAAGGCTTTTTATATAAGTTGCATTTAAAATCAAATTCATTTCTCACAGAGAAAAAAATAACTTAGTAAATCCAACTCAAAGTGTTTTGAACAGCCTTATGATGGATGTTAGAACAATTACATTAACAGTACAGGTAGACACAAACAGAAAACATTTGTGTTTGTACACAGAGCATACAGTATGCGCAACAAAGAGACAAACCAATAAAGGTCTTTCAGGGAACTTCAACCTGAAGGCACAGGTTATATGAATGTAAAGTGGTATGTTCTCACAATCTGTGCAAGAATGGAAAAAAATAAGCTATGTAACTGTTCTACACAACAGGTGATATGAAACTGAAATGCTGCACTTAAATTCATGGAGATCCCTAAGATCTCAGCCACATGAAGGTTTAGTAGGAAAGAATAGTAACTATAAATTTATGATTAAAAAATTAATCAGATAAAATTCTGAAAGAGTATACTGAAGTTCCTGATGGAACTTCATAAGGTTCTTTTACGACTATTTAAGATGAACATATTATGAAAAATACATGTTTTGATTACAATAAGGAAATGAGTGAATGAGCATGCTTGAATGAATGGCTGCTTAGCTGTCAATCCAAAGTTGCCAATTCTAAATGTCAAGTTACCTATGTTGCCCAGTAGCCCGTTCACCACAGTGTTCTGATCTGGTTTTAGAGCATTCGAATCTTGATTGATGAACTCAAGACTGTCTTGCAATCTATAACACAGAGCCAAATTAGTGTCAGGTATCCAAGAGTAACCTTCAGTGTCCGACAATAGTAAACATTTGCTTACTTTAATTACAGAAAGAATACATGGTCTCATATTCAAACTTTAGTACAGAAAAATATATATTTTTACATTTTTACATATTTCTTTATATTTTACATTTTTCTTTTATCTATGTATTGTAATCATAGACTAGTCATAACGTATACTGATCAGTTAGACAAAAAAGTTCAGAAGCACTAGATCTCGTACTCCAAGGAGATATGTACTTAATTCAATGGTACAGTAACTGTGGATGTTAGAATGAAAGATGAAAGGGAAAGGACTCACGTGTTAAGGCTGCCATATACACTGCTACCAGTTCGAGCTGTAAACACTTTGCTGAGCATCAGCTGAGGCGGAGAACTGCAGACCAGAGAAGCACAGCAGAATAAATTTAATTTTGGCTGCTCAAAGATCAGTCATCTGTCACTGCGGCTTCACTACCTGCACTTCATTCTTTTATTTATAAATCAGAGGCGTTTCAGAGGAAACTCACCGTATCTGGTGGATTTTCAGAGTGGACCCTTTGTAGCTCATTGCAACAGATCCAAACATCATTTCTCCCAGCATGTTAGCATCTGATGAACAACGGGATGCCTAATTGAAAAACACAGAGAGACATAATTCAGTCCACCAAGAAAATTCAGAAAGACAGATGCAAAAGACCTTCACATATGCCTAAGTCAATACAGAAGGATTAAATAACTACATCAAATCAGAATGTTATTTTGCCCTCATCCCAGACTGCTGCTAAGAAACAGAACTAATTTTTATAGTACAGTACTTTCAGGTTTAACATTTAGTAACAAAAATTACTAAACGTGGATAAATGCAAACAAGAACTGTAAGACACTGTTTAAAACTACTATGTCAAATAAGATAAAATGTGTATACATCACAAGCTTGAGAAATAATGCTCATTTACCATACAACCTTCCATATCCGTAAGGGAACAAACCTTTCTACACGAAGTATGTACATCTCTGCCTTCACCTGCTGCTCTAGTGTGTCTGTGGCCAGTGTTCACCTGGTGTCTCACACGTGTCTATAACCAGCCTTCACCTGCTGCTCCAGTGTGTCTGTGGCCTGTGTTCACCTGGTGTATCACACGAGTCTATAGCCAGCCTTCACCTGCTGCTCGCGAGGGTCTGTGGCCTGTGTTCACTTGGTGTCTCACACGTGTCTATGGCCAGCCTTCACCTGCTGTTCGAGTGCGTCTGTGGCCTGTGTTCACCTGGTGTCTCACATGTGTCTATAACCAGCCTTCACCTGCTGCTCCAGTGTGTCTGTGGCCTGTGTTCACCTGGTGTATCACACGAGTCTATAGCCAGCCTTCACCTGCTGCTCGCGAGGGTCTGTGGCCTGTGTTCACTTGGTGTCTCACACGTGTCTATGGCCAGCCTTCACCTGCTGTTCGAGTGCGTCTGTGGCCTGTGTTCACCTGGTGTCTCACATGTGTCTATGGCCAGCCTTCACCTGCTGCTCGAGAGGGTCTGTGGCCTGTGTTCACCTGGTGTCTCAAACGTGTCTATGGCCACCCTTCACCTGCTGCTCGAGTGTATCTGTGGCCTGTGATCACCTGGTGTCTCACACGTGTCTATGGCCAGCCTTCACCTGCTGCTCGAGTGTATCTGTGGCCTTTGATCATCTGGTGTCTCACACGTGTCTATGGCCAGCCTTCACCTGCTGCTCGAGTGTGTCTGTGGCCTGTGTTCACCTGGTGTCTCACACGTGTCTATGGTCAGCCTTCACCTGCTGCTCGAGTGTGTCTGTGGCCAGTGTTCACCTGGTGTCTCATACATGTCTATGGCCTGCATTCACCTGCTGCTCTAGTGTGCCTGTGGCCTGAGCTCACCTGGTATCTGGGAGCCTGTTCCTTCGGCTCAGAGGCCAAAGATGAGGAGGAGCTATCCAGGGAGCTCGAACTGCCTCCTGCTGGTCTCAGCTGGCAGCACTTCCCAAACATCTTCACCTGGGCATTACTGCACAACTTCTGCATGACGGGTCACACAAAGACAGTTCAAGATTAGATTACCCACCAGGAAACTGTTTCACTCATAGAAGGGAATTTCAAGTGATGTTCCTATCTTAGATTTGATTGATTTATCGACTTTCATTTGTGATAATCAAATGTTTATATTCTGCCAGTAGTCAGCAATATGTTTTATTTTCCACATCTGTCAACTTAAAATTATTAAGGAATAATGAATATTTGCTAAAAGTTTTTTACTTCTGCTTTTGTATGTTCACCCATAAAATAAGTTTGCATATTACTTTGCTCTGACACACAAGCACACAAAAGTGTTAAAGGCTTGTGAAAATCCACATATTTTGTGGCATGGAAATTAATTACTTTACTCTTTTTCTCTTTCGGGTAAAGCATTTTTAGTGTTCTTAGTAATAGCATAGAAAAGAACTGGCACAAGTTCTCTCACCAAGCTAATTTAAAAAATAAAAAATAAGAATTTATCTCAAGGAAAGAGTCAAACAAATCGTCTGGAAGGCTTGCAGTACATGAATCTGCAATGAAAGCATAAATCTGGCTAGTGCTTAACAATTGTAAGGAAATGGAAACTTAAAACAGGTCTTGTTAAAACCCATAGTGCACACTGTGGATTTTCACACCAATGCGAAGGGGAGCAAGGGAGATATTTACATGTTGATGTGGAATTCGTGCAATTCCTTGCCTTGCTAATGGCTCACATCAAACAAATGTCTTGTCATGCCCTCACAGAGTACACAACAGTTGGAACATGTGAATGGTAATCATATGACTTCCCTTGGAACTCGTGAGCTGGAATTGCTCTCTCTCCCTCTCGCTTGCGGTCTCTCTGCATCTCTCTCTCACTCACACACACAGGACAAATAACGTCTCAAGCCAAAGACTGTCATGTGATAAAAGCCACACTAAATCCACTGTTCTTAGTGCTTCCACTTCAGACCTGCAGATTAGGCTGACAAACTTCAACTATAATAGTCTTCTATCTTATCTATTGTTTATATCTATCCTTTAAGAAAATACATTTGCTGAAGTAGAAGATGGTCTTGTTTATATTCACAACATTTATATGTTCAAAGAAAAGATAACAGCAGCAACAGAATATATTATTGAAAGCACATTCAAATAATTCTTATTGTAGTTTGCAATTTGGTTACAATTGTAATTGTTCAAAGAAACCTGATCCTTAGAGAAACGTTTCAAATTTATATTTAAAATATTTGTATAATGATAATGAATGCAGTTCCGAACAAAACAAGCTATGCACAGGTTACTAATAATTTTGCTCAGCAATCTGTGAAAATGTAATGATAAATAAGGAAAATATGTGAGGACACATCACATTCACACAGTCACTGTTATATGAATTTAAAAGAATGCTATAGAAGTCAGCAGCAAATATGGGAGATTAAATCAGACAAAGTTCAGACCTTTACAGAAGCAGAAGTTAAAAAGCAGCCCTGTGACTATACTCATTTACCAGCAACACCAAACAGAACCCTACTTTCATCATTTACTTTTTCCTACAAAACGTTCACTTCTCACCGAAACTGGCGTCTCTTCTGTGTTTTTCTTCTTTGTGTTGGAGTCAAATAGAACATTCCTTCCTCGTCTCTCGCAGTCTTGATACACTATCAGTCTGATCTGGCCTGGCTCCAGCTCAGGAGATGGCCAGCTAAAGAATAAAGCAAATGCAGTGATTCTGCTGTTGTAAACCAAGGTGTCATCAATATATGAAAGAAACACCACAAGTGTGATATTTTATGTAAGAATTTTATGAACTCCTAAATACTAAACCAAAAATCCAGAAAGAATCACAGAAGTGAAGACTACACTTCAATCCGTCAAACATTTTAATAAGCTCAAGACAACCTAATATAAAATGGCACTGAATATTGCAGTCTATGTTTATCTCCTGTCTGGCATATACGGTAGCAAAAGGCATCCTAGACTGTACTATCAAAATGCCTTTTCTCTGTCCAGCCAAAAAACACTGTTTCCTACTTTATCATGTAGGAAAATATACAGTAACTTGAACTCAAGGGAAATAATTATAAGTATCTATGGACTGGAGTCATATTCAAAATTTCCTTATATAATACCTGAATAGTAGTAATAATAGTTTTAAAAGCATGTTTTCGTAGCACTTTACAGGAAAAAGTTAAAACACTTAAACCCATAAAAAACAAAGTGATTAAACAGTTGTTCCAAGGAAGAGTGATGTCTCCTATTAGTTTAAGGGTGATGACAAGAGACAGGGTAAGATCCTAAGTTATTTTGGGCTTTAGTCATTGTACATCCGAAAAGTGGTTTACGCAATAATGATCATCATACACAAATGGTGCTACTGAACCATAAACTTTATAGCTGTTTTGACACAATGCAGAGGAGGACAGCATATTCTTTCCAGTGATATCTCTGCAGTAAAAGTTTATATTTAACTTGATGAAAGATCACTTAATATAACTCTTAAACAAATTATTTGCACTTGAAATCACTTACATAAACTAAAACCCCATATAAATAACACAGAATATTCTTGGTCACTGATGAAAGGAATGTTTCTGATATTTATACCCTTTTGTTAATAAGCTACCACAACAAACCTCTTCAAGGTTAACAGAACTTAATCTTACAATGAAATAATTCATTTTGCTGTATTATCCTTATATTATCTTATCTGAATAATGTTACTCTCTTTGAACAAAGTGTGAAATAAATAATGAGAAGCAGTTACACACTGTATTGCTGTAATTTCAAATGTTTTCCAAAGACAGCATCAGCTCCACTCTGAGTGTAAATTTAAACGGTTTTATCCACAGTATAAACCATATCAAGGCCTTGGGGACTGCAACATTCATGCAGTGTGCCAATACCAGTGTTGTTCCAAGGACCAGGGATGTAAGTCAACTTTCTACTGTTGCAGTGCATTTAAAAACAAAAGTACCACATAAGCAGTACACCTTTTTATTCTGGCATAAAAAGTGCTTGCCTTGAAGATCTGATTTGAGCCCTTACCTGCTTCTGAAGACCTGTAAAAGTAAATAATCCATTTTGTACCCCAGGCTACACTTTAGAGTCACATAGGCATTCTGGGACTCCTATGCACAGTACAGTTGTTGGCAACACTTAAATCAAACTGTGGAGGATTGGGTGATTTTAACTGTATGTGTCGACCAGTGAGAGAAACAGCAGGTGTGCCGTTTGGCAGGGAGGATGGGATTAAAGCACTGCCAAAAAATTGAGTAAGAAATGACAGGTGAGAAGCAATGCTGATGTTAATTACCCCCAAGGAATACAAGAGTGTTTCTAAAGCAGTGAGTGAACAGTCTGAAGAGGCATGCTGCAGTAAAGTATCTCAACACTTAACAAGTGTATTATTTTCAGAAGCCTGACTGTGTTGTCCCAGCCAACTGCAATTACAGACAATTTTCATGCCCTTTTAAAACATCAGTTCTTCCTTCCAATCTATTGACACTAAAGTCCTCTGGGGCACTAAACAGAAGCTGGTTCAAAATTCTAAAAAACAAATGCACTTAAGTGTATTACAATTCTGTAGTAGATACCGAACCATGGCAAACTCATAAAACTTCTCTCCTTTCCAACTGCCCACATTCTGCACAGTCACTTAAATATTAAGTTACAATAAATTATAGTCAACATTTAGGCACGACCCCTTTTATATTTGTAAGAAAAACAGAACGTATACTGTTATTATATATACTATATACTGCAACAAAACATTTTAAGTAAAGTATCTACATATATAGAACATGTGCCATACATATACTGAGATGCATTAAAATTCAATAAATGAGTATTAGAACAGTATTTGTTGCATTTTTTAGAAATATAAAACTACAGTAGGCCATATGTAAATACACTGGATATATGATGTATTCACTAACATAATTAATATAGACATTAATAAATGACAGCATAAATAAATTATGTCACTTCCTCTCAAATTGTACTACACATGTAACATCATTTAAACAATTTAAACATCTTACCACTGCATAAATGAACATAAACAAATAATTTAAGCAACAACTCTGCTTAAATTGAGCAGGTACCTGGGCATCTTTGTTCATCTGCCAGCCTTTTCCCAATCTCCCAAGCCCCTCTACTCACACTCTCTCCAGTACTAAGAATAGCTCTGAACTAAATTCATCCAAAAACATGAGACTGTCAGGTGACATCCCAGGAACGCTGGACACAGCTCAGACAAAGGAATTTCCATGCTCCTGTGCAGATAGCGCTGTATCCAGTTGAAAAAGAACAACTGACAGAGAGGTCTATAGGAACGAAGCCTTGAAGTCCGCAGCTACAGTAGCAAATGCGTCTTCCTCATCGCTGCCATCCATACAAAACATCTTGTACCCTCTCTCGCAACAGACAGGAGGTAGGAGGAATGAGGCTACAGTATATTGTGGACAAATAAATTGGCCACTGCCTTGGTTTTCCTGTCGCAATGTTAGTATTTTTCCAGTGAAAAATTCCTGGTCATGAACCATCTCCTCCTGGCTAATTCTGATGTGAAAACTAAGCCCTGCTGAGGCATTCAGTGCCAGAATAGTCTGATCACTGTTTCTTCTCAGCGAAAGCTGATACTTGTTCACCCCTCCTGACCACAGCAGCCCCCCTAGCAACTGCGTCTTTGGCACACGGCTCCCCTTGCTCTCAGCATGTCAAGCGTAAGTCCAGACACATTTGGTGCCAGCAGAGTGACAGAAATCTCCCCTCTCTGAATTGAAAATAAATGCATCAATAAATCAGTACATAAAAAATACAAATGACTGGAAAATTCTTTGAAGCTTATGGGCCACCTGCAGTCAGCTTTGCTGTTGCTGTTTGCAAAATCAGATGAGCAAAAAGAAACACACACCATTACCTACCATGTGACAGGCAACAGTCACTTCCTCAGAGGACTGTCTTGAAACTCACCCACTATTCTGCAGTGCACAGGCCTACTCCCTTTCCAAACCTACTTACGTTGACTAATCTCAGCCTTCAGCTTAAAAGCCACAATGGAATATATTAAATCTTTGTTACAGTAAAAGCTGTTGGCCAGAGAAATGTCTACCTTCTTGCCTGCAGTATATGTGGGAGGCAATTTCAGTGCTAGCACTTAAAATGACACACTGCTTCATTTTTATATAGGCCTTTTGTCCCTCAATCATTGTAATAGATCACTGGACAATACAACAATGGTTCCAAAATCTATTTGGAGACTGGACAGCTTATTGAGCAGTGCCCAGATTTAATGAAGTATGATACAGTTCAACTCCTCAATCCAAATGGAGGACTTTTGAACAAATTGTAAACAAAAAAATAAGAACCCATTTATCATGGATCACGGACAGTGACAAAACCTTGCCTCTAAAGTCAACATCAAAGTACACCATTTTATTTTTTCAGTCACCTTACATATCAAATATTTACTTAGGCCCTGCAGGACAGGGGGTGGCATGGTGGCACAATGGCAAGCATTGCTACCTCGCTACACTGCAGTCCTAGGTTCAATTCCGAACCTTGGGTGCTATCAGTGTGTAGTTTGTACTGTATGTCCTTCTCGCATTTTCAAGCGCTCTGTTTTCTTCCCATAGTTCAAACCTGTACTGGTAGGTTAAATGGTTTCTGGAAACATTGGCTGTGGTATGAGAGTGTGCCTGTCTGTGCCCTGCAATGGACTGGCATCCCGTTCAGGGTGTACCCTGCATTGTGCCCACTGTTTGCCAAGTTCACTCTCCTGCGACCCAGATCTGAATGCAGCGGTTAGAAAAGGGATGAATGAAAACATATCCTGAAAATCCATGTCAAAAGCAAATACAAATTGCAACAGGTGCCTTTTAAGGATGTTTTTCCAGAGACATGTGTCTGGTTTAAGTCAGAAACATACTGTAGTTCCAGGCTATGACTCTTGCATTCCATTATCAGGTGAGGTCTTTAAAAAAGGGCGAATCCAAGCATCGTGCCATTATTTAGCAGAGGAATGGGTCGATAACATCATATTTAGAATCATGATCAAAATGTAAAATACACATTTCAATGTAGCCATTTTATTAAAAGTAATACAGCATCGCCCAAATAGCAGAATAAAAAACATCATCTAGGTGATGTAAAGCAAGGAGGAACACAAATAAGTGTTCAGATCCAAATCCATGTTGTGTGAGAGGCACGGATTCCCTGAAGTAGCTCCTGAGACACAAAAGATCTACTGTATGCATCTCTACACTACAATCACACAAGTTATAGAAACCTGAATGTTTTTTGGTTTTTCACTGCATAGACAGGCAAAGTTAATAACCTTCAAAGGAACATTGTACCTCGCAATACATTATAATCCTTGGCATGCAGAAATGTAATGCATTCGGAATGACTCTAAAACCTAACCAGAGCAAACGATTAACAGGACTGAAAAACAAAACTGACTTGAAGACTTGACCCTAGTTAGTAAATGTGATACACTCATGCTGTAGGTCAGAAATAATTTATCATAATCATAATCTCAATAATACCATTTTCTTGTTACAGGAACAATCTCAAAGTTGTGTGAGTGTAAGCACTACAGCACAACTTGAAACAAATGTAAAGCAAATTCTTCATAAATACTACAATCCAGGTTCAAAGAACACCTTAGCTCGAAACACACATACAGTATCCTGCAAATATACGTGCTATACTGCACATCAAGCTGTTCTGCTAAATAATCACTTTAAAGCATGTGTTTGTTTTCAATCTTTGTATCATGTGATCAGCAAGAAAGTTATGCAAGGTAAATGAACCTTGAAGTTTTTTTTTTCTTTTCCTGAAATAACAGTATACAGTTACCATGTGTTGCAATGTTTCTTGAGCAGGTGATCCACTCCCTCTAGCCAGTTTACATACTTCACCTAAATCCAATTCCCACAGGTAATCTGAGCAACATAGGATTCAACGTTGCGTGCAGGTTACTATTCAACTTAACAAGACACAGGAGCACTAGTGAATCAAAGAAAACAGTCTGCCTCTCTAACAGAGTGAGTGCCAGTGGGAGTTTGTAATCAGAATTCTTAAAAACTACAGAGGAATATAACATACAGTATGTATCATATAAGGTCTTTCTGAAGTACAATTTGATATTTTACCACATTTATCATTGTTATTTTTTAGTAAAAAGTGATTCTGCAGTTTGGTTTCCAGGGCAAAAAAAATCAAACAATAAACAGTTATTAGTCTTTAATTAATATAGAAATATTAATTAAAGACTAACAGAAATAACACTGCTTCTATTTAAAGGCCCCATTTTTTAAAATGGCCTTTATAGAATGTATTTATTTTGTAAAAACCTGTCAAACCCAATACTGTCCGTTTAGATGTCATGAACAGGCTGTGCATTTGAATAAGTTAATTAAAAAAGAATAAATAAGTAGATACCATTAATCACTGGATTCAGACCCAGACCAAGAGAACCCTACATAACCACTCTGCTTCACATTCAAATCACTTACAATTACAAGCTACGCCTGGCTTTGCATCCAATGTGATCCTGCTAAAGTTCATTTAAGGATATTCCTAAATTAGGGTTGTGTACAAGCATGGATAAATTCCAGAATCACTGATAGCAACAGGTCATTTTCAGAGATGCCTGCCCATGTAAGAAGTAGTCTGCCAAACACATACCACCATTATTATACACTTTAAATTGCTGTACTTCAACAGACATACTGTAAAAAGTATTACAGCATAAAAAAGATAGATGCTGTTATATTTTTTTCTTTAAAACACACAAATTACTAGAGAACATGAGCACTATTATTTATTATTATGATTATTTTTAGAAAACTGGAACAATACATGCAATTATCCTTCATACAGAGTATGAAGCTGAGTAATAAGTATATGCATGCTCTTAACATACTATATCAAGTCATATTATTAAAGAATGTCATGAATTCCAAGACTTGAACTGTTTGAAAACATAGTAAATATTATTTTAATTAAACTTGTGAGGCACATAAAAGATAAAAATGATCAAAAGCCTCAAAATCAACAGGATATCAAAAAGTATCAACAGCAACAGTATAAAATAAAAAGCTTTCACATTGCATTGTACAGTATTTGGTGCGAAAAGCTTATACAGAAGAAAAAAATAAGGAAAATGCAGAAAAATCATGTTTTTAGGTCAAGTGTATCATGATTCCACAGTTCCGAGAAGTCTCGAAGCTATTCAAAATAGCTCAAACTGGAACATGATGACAAGCTGACTTAATGGTAACCATTAGTCTGATGAGCTACATCGCAGTCACACCACTGCTACAGTAACGAATCCAAAGAAATACTTATGGTAGGCTATATAATATATGTTTAAATTCATACTCTCCTTTATCAAAATTATTCAGATTATTCTTAAGGTTAGCAATAAGGGAAGCCTCTTATCAACCTTATAATCTCTTTTTAACATTGTTTTGTAGAACAAAGAAAAGCTCAAAATTACAAAACAAAATCAAAACCGGTCCTTTCCCTAATTTCAGGTACTATATATTTTATCACGATATGAAAGGCAATAAAGACAAGACAAATAACTATTCTTTCAGTATACTTTACTAACTCGACATGTAAATGAGAATCATTTATTAGTAAGGCAAAGGAAAGGGCATTTTCTGATGCTGGCATTCAAACTTGCAAAATAAACCCAAGAGTGCACCACAACAGACACTCAGCCGAAACAAATTTAAAAAGGCCCCACTGACAGCTCTCACCGAGATGAACTTTTACCAGATTTTGTTTGCATTGTATTAAGATTTAAGGGTGGAGTTTCTGATGCTATGAATGGGCTAATTTCCAGTGAGGCATTCAAAAGTGCTGGTAGCCCCAACTTTACAGAGCCTTTTGCAATGGTTTGGGAAACACAGCACTCAGCTGGATGGGAATAATTTGTGACCTGGGTTATCATGGGTATAAATACATAACATGCGTGTTTTGGTTTAAATTCAGTAGGTCAGCCAATTGTTTGACCTCCCCGGTATTCATGAGGACAACCCTTTCATCACTGTGTGCTCTAAGAGCTTAAGAGGATAAAATATGAGTAATCTATTCAAAAAATAAACTTCTGTTTAAAAATGTTTTTCACTTTTTTATTAGGGTAGTTGCTTAACAGACTATAGAGCTACAGCTTATCATTTGACACAAATGTTTATTGTTTATGTCTGTAAAATTATTTATATTATACTCAAATTAAACCAAACGACTTTGTCTTCAATCGCAAATTACAGATTTGGCTTCTAGCTCCGACTCTCCTGAAAATCTGGGGCCTTCATAAAGTTGATTTTCCCCAAAGAAACAACATGCAGCTGTATCAGTGATAATCTAGGGTGGGGTACTAATAATTATTCACTTTGCTACAGTGACATTTATGTGCTCATGGTCTCTTAAGAAACTTAAGTTCATTGTGAATTAATGTTCACATGCAGAACTTCCTGTAAGAAAAAAAACTGAAAGACTAATATGGAGACCAGACCGCCCTTATTACAGGAATTGAAGTGAGTCACATTTTAGGATGCGCTTATTTTAGCTAAAAAATTCATAGAGCTGATTCTAACAGAAAAATGAAGAAAGGATTTTTATTTCAAATTTAAGGGACTGCCCCTTCTGACAACATACCATTCACAAGCTGTGAGACTAAGATTTTTAAGTTTCACTACTGTTACAAATCCCTAACAGCCAACACCATTTTTTCAAATCCTTTAGCTTTGTAAAAAATGTGAAAAACCAACCCCCCACTTAAAAGTTACAATTCTTTTTTACATGCGCCATGAAGCAGAAGCATTCCAGATTTCTTACAGAATCTCAGATAATATAGAATTAAGATATAGAAACAACAACAATATTAAAGATATTTAAACACTTACTTGATCATTTATGTTTGACTGAATGAAACTTTAGTTTCAGGAATAAAAAATTCGGTCAAGCCCAAAGGTCAGGAATGGATTCTAACCCAGACTGAGTGACGTACATTAATGCAGGTAAAGCATTTTTATAGCTATAATTTATAGCATTTTTACCTATAATTGACCGCAGCAGAAAGGTGAAGTGTATTTATAAAGGGCCCATTCCATGTGCTTGTGATTAGCACACACAGCATGCTGGCACATAGTTCAGTTTATATTATGAAAGACTTTAGTTAAGTGTCCACCATTAGTGACAAAAAATAGGAGCCAAAATCAATGAAACCCCCTCCTTTAAAAGAGAAAACTTTCTGGAGTTTACTCTTTCCTCAGATGTGACCTCGTCCTACTACACAACTAGATTACATAATCACAAAGTTCATTAGTCACTTTTGTACTGATCAGATTCTAATACGCATTATAAAATCATCACCCACAAAAGAAATGTGGAATGACCTGATGTGCAAGGCCACAGAGATGTGTTGTGCATTACGGACTCATTTTGCAGACCCTAATTTGTGAAAACCCTGGACTCGCTAGCCAAATTAACATCAGGTAGTCCAGGATTAGTGATAATTAAGGTCTGTGAAACCACTGGGAACTCAATGATGTCATAAATACATCAGAAGAGGTACTGAATGAATGCAGTTGTGATTCCAATCCTGTTTTTAAGTAAAAATGCTGCATATTTTTCTGTATGGTTAGGTGTAAGGCATCTTTAATATGGAATTTGCTAATTTACGCTTTCAAGTTCAATTGCACAGACTTCTAGAGAATATGTGAGAGGATTCCAATTAAAGATTATCAATTCTCTAGGAATGTCCCTATTAAAATGCCTAAAAAAAGAGTATATCAAATCTCATGAACATAAGGTCTCACAGCTCAATTTATTAAGCCTCCCTTTCATTAAAAAAGGATAAAACAAACATCCTACTTCAATTGAAGATATCAAAACAAACCTAAAAATAATATTTAATTTCATACAAAATAACACAAATACTGATGAATGCAGAGGTATGGCCCAAAGACTTGGATAAAACAAAAAACCTCAACAAAATCAAGTTTTATTTGATCCTTCTTCATTAAACAGCCAGAGACACTATTCTGGCACATTGTAGAACCCCATGACAAATACGAGAATCTATTTTCTTCTTAATAAAAATGTGAACAAAAGAGCACTCCAGCAAGATTAAAATATCAACTATGAATAGTGATGAAAATTCTATGGGATCATTCAATGAAAAACTTAATTTATCTCAGATCAATAAGATACCAGTAACCACATGAACACAACTGGACCTAATATTACTTCTCTCAGTGCATATCTTCTACAAATATTAACATAATCAGTATATTGTCCTAACAAAGCAGGGGACTAGAAAAAATGCATTCTCCTAAAAAAAATCTTAAGAAAATGTTTTAATTTGTAACACAAAGCAATACCTAACAAAAAGAAATATAACCTCAAAAAAATGACAGTTTTCATTTTTGCAATAGATAGCGGTCGTGTTAGGAAATGTGTCTTGTGATTCATGATACAGCAAAACGAAAAAGTTTCACTCTGCAACGCGCAGGAATCCTGTCACATACTGTACGTGTCTATTTTAACTAAAAGGTCCCTCACGAAGACATGCATTTTTGGTTTTAATATCCAATGCTATATTACCGATAATTATTGTAGAATTCAGATTATTTAAATTGGGGGACTTTCCTGAGAGGGGCTTCTCAGACAGTGGTCTTCAACCCAGAAAAGTTGTGAAAGACCCATAATCTGTTCTACCCTTTTCATACCAATCTTTTTAAAGTACTGTACGACTGCGGTGAACACTTGCATGCATCATATACTGTACTTTTCACTCAATGCAATTTTAAGAGCATGATAAGCTATACTTACAAAATATGTATCAGACATACTGCACAGCACAGTTCTGGACTGTAAGAATATCTCAAATAAATACAATGCACAGCCTATATACTGTACAATAAATACATGCAAGCAGTGCCGACTATAAATGGTGTTCTAAAACATCAAATCTTTAATATTAATAGGGTGTGAGAGGGGAGGATATGAATTTTAGCTTTACTGACCTCACACAAACCCACGCGTTTTTTGTTGCGGTATACTGTATATAATTGAGTCAGACGCCCTGTCGTCATTCGAGAGATGAGTGAATTTTACATTCGTCAATGGTTTACAGTAAGGGGGGTGACCGATTGCAATGGATTTGTAATAGTTAATAGCGTTTTTAAACACGGTACTTAATCATATAACTTGCTCCCCGAACAGGCTGCATCCCAGTTCGTCATTCCGACTCTATGCACCACCTTACCCAAACAAATGTCAACACCCCAAAAAGTAAACTTGAATTCTGTAAAAATCTCACATTCCATATTTTAATGTAGCGAATGCGTAACCCAGAAACAAAAGAGTCCAAAAAACATACGGCTCTATTCTTCTTTTTGCAATCATAATCACGATGTTGTCAAAAACAAAGAGCAACCACGTTGAAACTTACGTTATCTTGATACAAACAGAAGCCATACCATGGCACGGTATTAAAACCAAGACCATTTGTTATGTCACGTACCTGAATGTCTGCTCGTCTTTTGCACACTTCGGAGGAGGCGAAAAGGCATTTCTTTTATTAAAAAGTTTTTGAAAAAGCGTAGGAGGCATTTTGTACCAAATACTTTGGTACAAAAATTCTCTTTCTTATCAATCCACAAGCACACCTAGTTCCTTGAAACTAACTCCATTTGTGTCAGAGTCATATGACAGGCATTAGTCACACAAGCTGCTAGGAAACACAACTCGATTTTTCTGATTGGACAATACTGCACCTTCATGGTTTTCAATTACGCGATTGGCTGTTATTTTTGGCAGAGCACCACGTGGTCGACAGAATTGCTGTGTTGATATTTTGGCGTGTGGCTAGGAAACATTTACAGAACTGTACAGAAATTATCAAAACCACACGTTAAACTTAAATATACGACGTTTCAATTTACATCTTAAGGTGATACATTGAATGCATGAGTCTTTTACTACAGAATGCACTTTCCTTAATTAAATAATACCAAGCATTGCTATAGGTTCATTACGTAACAGGAAAAAAATGTTGAAACTAATCTTATTTAAAATTAGACAAATCTAATGTAATGGTTTGGGGGAAATACCTTTATAGCATATTTCAATCAATTACATTTGCTAAATAAAAAGCTTTATACAACGAAATTGTTTTCATTAAACAGGTGTGATAACTCACTAGAAAAGGCATATTTAAAATAAGTAAATTCAGAACAAAAATCACGCTAAAAAAGATAGCCATTACACAAAATGAGTCTTCAAATGTCATTGTATCAATCTATTTTCTCTTACATCTGTAGAGGAGTACTGTAAATGCAGAGCTTGTTGCACATCAGTACTGTAGATAAATACTTAAAATAAGAAAAGCAAGGTAGAAAAACCTATGACTTTCTTTAGTCATTTTCAGCTAAAACTACACAAGCAAAGTTAGTAACATCTTGAAATTTGAGTGACCACTTCTTTATAAAATGACCTAACATTGGAATAATAAGATTGCACGAGACTGCATTCTGGCAGCATGGTGGTGCAATGGTTAGCATTGCTCTCATGCAGTGCTGGGAGTCTGGGTTTAATGCCTGACCTGGGGTACTGTCTGTGTGGAGTTTGTATGTTCTCATCATGTTTGCATGGGTTTCTTTTATGTGCTCTAATTTCCTCCCACAGCTCAAAACCTTTCTGCTAGGTTGAGTGGCTTCTGGGAGAATTGGCCCTACTGTAGGTGAGAGTTTGTGTGCCCTTCAATGGACTGGAGTGTTGTGCAGGGCATATCCTTTCTTGTGCCTGTTGCTGGATGAATGGATGAACTGTGTTCAGATTTATGTATACAAAAGCAACAGTCAAAGTCCGAAATCCTGTTCAAATAAACGTTTCCTCTTTATAGAAGTTCAAAAAGATTACATTAATTTTAGGTGATGGATCCATTTTAAACATCTGATTGAAATTCTATTCTATTCGATTTTCTAGTCAGTCAGTGCTTGTTCACTTTATAATTCAGATGAATATGACATCCTGCTGCTACATGAAATCTGTTGGCTCTTAGGTTAATAAAACTCAGCACATCTGTGCATCTTGCTCTTCACTGGTTACAATAAAATATACACCCAAGCATGATGCTTAGCTGAAAAAGTTCTTTAAGTGTTCACTTAACACTAGTGACCAATTTCCATCTCATAACTTCAACACAAAATGTTTACCATGCGCAGGTAGTTCTTAACACCTTTAAAGAAAATGATCCTCATTAAAGGCAACACTGCCCTCTACCGAAACACAGAAAGACTATCATTTAGCTCATCCGCATTCAACACCAGACAGTGGTGTATGATTTGCAAAGTGTGCGAAATTGAAGACAGTTTTGTTTAATCTCAGTTTTAATCTCAATATAAAAAGTATAGATGTACAAAATGTATAACAATAAAAAAATCCTTTTTTAATTAATATCTACGAGTTTTTTACATGAAAATGTGTCCACAGAAACAAATTTAGTATTATTCGAATAGCAAAACAAATTACAGTCGAAACATTTTTATTCTTTTCAAATGTACATGTTATTTCTATATACACAAAGTTTTCCTAAAATAAGCTTTCAAGCCTTTGTTTGAAGTAGAGGAATCTGATTAACCTGCCTTCTTATTCAGGCACAATTTATCTTTTCATTCACTGAATAATATAAAAAATATTAAAACGGTTATGCAATGTTATTTCCAAAATACTTGCTAAAAATAACACTCAAACTGTACATCTAACTGTCCTCATTTGTTCCCATACATTTTGTCTCTTGCACCTTCTTTGTCACCAGCTCAACTGAAAGTGAAGTTTCTGCCCCAGCACCATGTGGGAACTAGAGAAATGTGAAAACAAATGAGAAAAGCAAAAGTCATAGTTAATTAATTCATTCTTTTTATATGCTCCAATTTGGAAATGGCCCCACAGCACCTACACCACAGTTATGTTCTCCTGGACTTGTCCCTTGAGGAGATTCTCAGCTCTTTGGCTTGGCTTCAGCCTCCAGGGAGCATCATCTGTGTTCTCAGCTCAATGATTTGAGTATTTCAAAGTAAGAGCTCATTCCAGACAACACTCATACATCATGAAAATGTTTATACCGGCAATAGTGCTGCTGCTCTTCCTCAGAAAAAAAGAAAGACAACTCTTCTGTACGTTTTGGCAAGAAACATTTGAGCCCTGTAGTCTGCGATGTGAGGTGTTTTTGTCTGTCTGTTCTACCTGGATCTGTACTTAACAAATATAGCAAACAATGTGATCTCCAGGCATTATTTAATCAACATCAACGGCATCCAACATTTGGTAAAGATGTGAAAAGTCAACCACAACTCGTTTTCTTAATGAGTTGCCTTATTCTTCTACTCCAGTTTTGTTTTATTGCAGTTTTCCTGAGGGAAAAGGACAGAAGACCCCAGATGATGAGAGAGCATTGCCTTTTGAGAAAGTGTCTGAAGTCCCATGCGACCTACTAGAAACCCAAATCATCGTAATAGCCCTTGTGTTCCTAGCTTGTGATTTTGTAGATCTCATTAAATCACCACCGATCCAAAATCGGGAAACAACGATTAATTTGTTCAAATAAAAAAATGGTTTAATTAAGAAATTAAGAGCTGAGGTCCTCCAGGACCGGGGGTACCCAGATTTGGTCTGAGGTATACACATTTAACTCTTGACCCTGGGCTTGTGGGTCTCAGCCTTCAAGACTGTACTCAACCAATCCCATTCACCTTGTAATGTTCTCACAGTATAATGGCCTAAAGAAAACACAACCTACCTCTTGCAGAACGTCTTGATTTCACATTCTATCTAGAGGATCTACATTCTTCTTTGCAGATTTTTGGAAAACTCTTCCTTGATTTAATTTTCTTTCAGGAAACCTTGTATTCTCTCTCTCTGGTTTAGGCTTACCACTCTCTTCTGTCACACCTTGTTCAGCATACCTTCCTGTGTTGTTTTGGATAGGACCCATATTTGTGTGGAAGTACTGTACAGTAGATACCAACCAACAATCAACTTTCCCTATAACCTTAATTTTGTAGGATTTCTTGCAGTGTTTTTTTGCTTTCATAATCACAGCTAACACCCTTTGACTGATCTGAAGAGTAGCACAGCTCATTTCTGTAATTATAAAGAAAGCACAGTTAACAAGCACTCGAAATAGCGGTACCAGTGTTCACTGTGATGAGGGGAACTCACTGAGGAGATGTAAAGTTCTTAAATGTCTTGACTTCTTAAACTTCTTCATCCAAGCACACAATCTTTCAATCCAAGTACACAATCTTTCAATCTGTATCACATTGCATTACATACCATCTTTAAATGATAGTTATGAACTGTTTGACTAAGTCCTCGGTTTGAAAGTAAGAACTGGTTTAATTATTTCAGACAGAAGGATATACAGAATTAAACTTAGAATGGAGACATAAAGCTGAAATGAGCCATAAGTGACCATAAGGCCATATTTTAGGGTGTTAGAGTGCGCATTATAACTGAATTAGTATGCATAAACTGATTGAATACATATTAAGATGAGATATGGACAAGCTTAATAGCTACTGTACTTATCATCTTAGGTGCTGCTGAGGGTAAAAAGATTCATAGGGAATGTCATCCTGTCCTTCTTAGTTTCTTCTTTACTGTTAGATGGAAAACTGAAAAAATAGTTCAAGTAGGTAGCTGCGTCAGCATGCATAGGCTGCAAAGGAACAAGTAAAGGTTTATTCCATGCTGAAAAGCGAAGAAAAGAAACAAAGTTTTGGTTGCAGACCCTTCTTCAGGTGTCTCACTCTCTTCAGTGTGGAATAAACCTTTACTTGTTCCTTTTTGAAAACAAATGCAACATTTTTCAGAACACAGGGCTTCCTGAGCCCCACAGAAGTACCAGAAAGTTGACAGTCTGACGTCACTTACTATTTAAGTAAAATTAACAGCATTACGTGGACTTATCAGCGCTCAATCTGAATAATTTGTGAAGCATTATTATAACTTTATGTTAAAAAACAGCACCACAACAGGCCTAACTCTCAGCAGAACCGTGTATCCCTTTATAACCAAACTTAGTCTAAATTAAACCCATGTAAGAATAAACTGTAGCTTTTTACCCTTGACCAGTTAAGTAATTATTCAATTAATACATCATACAGGTGAACAAAACAGAGGCCTAAACGACCTCTAGTGGCAGGTCAGTGAAACAATAATCATCAGTATTGCTGACCTGCTACACACTGTTGGCATAATTAAATACACAGCCAGAACATTAAATAGTTTATGCCTACTATTGTGGGTATTATTATACCTGTCTAGTGGTTTTAAACAAACCACATCTCATTAAGACAGTATTCCTTATTGTTTTTAAAATATATCTTTTAAAAATGAATAAATACCATCACCCTAGCTGATCTCAATGTACTGTTTAGCTTTACAAACAACTGGGCATCTTTTGCTTCACTTAGTTCTTGAAAGACTTTCTGATAACAACAATCACCATAATTAATTATTAGCACCTTCATTATTATACTATGATATTATCCTGTGCCTTGCTTTAACCAGAACAAAATCTCAAAATGATCGGTCTGGTGAAATAAAAATAAAATTCAATATTCCCAAAATTGAAGGATGCATAGAAATTAAACAGCACTACAGTAGTGTGGGAAAGTATTGTACACCAGTATCTCAACTGGCCGTGAATCTAATGTTTTTTTAGTTCTTGAAGCCACTTTAAATTAGCCACTGCTCTTCTGTTTTTGTACAGTTTATCAAGGTAAAAACTTTATTCCTTTGAAAACTTGGCAATTGTAAAGTAGGACAAACTTAAGATGTTTTTCTTTACCAAGTTCTTGGAAAACATTGCAATGAGAAAGTCACAATATTATAACTGTACTGTAAATAATCCATTTTGAATTAATAATCACCCATCCAGTAATAAAATGAAAAACAATGAGTAAGGAAGCAATGTAAATACAGATTAGACATAAACATTTATTAAGTAAAATTTCTACAATGTTCTTACATTTTATGCTGTATTCTTATTTTTCCGATTTGTTAAAATTTATGGAAAAACGAATTAATGCAAAATTAATGACAGCCATGATACAATTAGAAAACAGCTCAAAATTAGGTTCCATATAATTAATTTAAATCTTAACCTCTACAGACCTTCATAAGTCTTTAATAATGGGAGTCATTTCATTGTTGTGGATTACAAAATAAATCCACAAAAATACAAAAAATCATAACAATCACATCTTATTTTTTCCATGCAGTTTGATAAACTATGAAATCATCTATATTTATAATTTATTTTAATCCTATTTCCTTTACATATGATATATATATATAATACATGTATAGCATATTTCATTTCATGCTGTATAATACATTCATCAGGTTGATTTTTTAGTGCAGTTGGTTGGTCTTCCAGCCAGTCATGTCACTCCTTGCAGTGTTAATTATTGAATTAATTAAATACTTTAAGGCTGGGTTTTGTTTACCATGCAAAATACTTGCTTCCAGTCCACTCTTTGAACATTCATATTACAAGAGTGCTATACAAACACATGCACTTTCATTAACAATATACAGTTTTCACATCTGTGAAGCCTTAATAACTTAATAAGCCTTAATAAGATTAATAACACCACAAAGGTAAGAAGGATAAAAACAATATTGAGATTTAAAATGTAAAAAAGTCATTTGTGGGCAATTCTCAATGAATATATCATTTTTTATACTCCTTGATATCTTCAGGACTCTCATGTAATTCATTTATCTTTGTTGAAAATGTGTATGTATGAACAGATAATATAATTAAACCCCTTTAAATCTGAGAAATAAAAATGAAAAAAGCTTAAACCTATCCTATATCTTCCTGGCTTCTCAAGTATTTTTTTTACATACTGTTGCTTAGATCTATATAAGTTCTTAAGTTTCCACATTTTTAAAAATAATCTTAGATTGCACCTTCAAGTATTTTACATGAAGGAAAATAATTTAAAAATATACAGTATATGTGCTATATAGATATAGATATAAGAATATCTATTTGGAAGATATTACCATGTCTTGATTGACATGTTTGATTGACAATCATACAGTACATGCAAAAACTAATTCAAATTCTTAATTCTCCATTCATCCAATCATACATTTGCATGTCAAATACTACTGAGAAATGAAATGAACTTAACATCTCAGCATAGCACCAGGATCTTGGAAAAAAACAAAGGAAAATGACATTTTTAATCTCTAATGCATTAGAACTGAAAAATTGTATTTTACTACTTTGTACAGAATGAATCCAGAGGTCACACAAATCCTAATTGCAAATCCAGAAAAACAAAACTTCTAAGATTAGACAAACTCATTATCATTTATTGTAGCTTGTTTTTAACAAAATATGTTTGAACAGGAAAACTGAAAGGAAATAAAATGTTTCAGAGAAATAAAGGAGGCTGTCAGGTACAGTAGAAGCATAGTATTACAGACAACGTGTTATAAAAGTGGATGATTTTAAAAGATATACATTAATAACTGATTAAAATACATTGCTTTCATTCATGTTTATTCATACAGATTAAAATATACAGTATACCTCAATGCAGTGCCTTTACTACAATACATTTCATAATGAGCATACTAGAGGTTATGATCTTTTTGTCTTTGGTGATGGTGATAGAGAGAAATCTGTGTACAGGGGACAAAGGCTTTGGTCATGGTGAACTATTTACACTTTTTAACAACGTAAGGTCTGTCTATCATACAAAAATGACAATTAAATGTATTAGAAAGCCAACGTGACATCATTGAAGACCTTTTCACCATAAAGTTTAAATAAGTGTACAAAACTGGACCTTGGTTTAAATACATTTTGGACAGTACAAATATTTCCAAGTCCAAGTCAACCCAGTGCTACACAAAACAAAAACAAAAAGAAACATTTTTGCATATCACTATTTTTTAACAATGCTGTATGTCCTTTCAGTACATTACATGGTTAATAATTTTAAACATACAAAAAAAGAGTAGGTTCATATTGTGTATATTTTAGAATGTGTCTTTATTTTACTTCACATAATTGTTATCCATACCTGGCAATGCCGTTCTTTGAATGTGGGATCATGTTAATGCTTTCCAGTGTACAGGATTAATACACTTGATGTTTTTTACTGGATACTTAAATCTTTTTACATATAATTGTTTAGATATGTACTCATATCTAATTTTTCACCTTTTTAAAGCAATTATTTTGATTTGCAAGAAATTCAAAACCATACTTAATACTTAATACCAGGTCCTAATACTAAAGCCTTTTACGTGTTTTCCAAGAGTTTTGAATATCTCAATCAGAACTCTAAACAAATATCATTATCAATATAGTTTTACATTCATTTCATAAAGCTTGTAGACCATTTGTGTATTAGAAAGCAATACAGGACACTACAAGAGAGTGTTATGCCTTTTATTGTGAATAAATAACCTCTGATTTTTCTGAAGCCACTTTAATCTTGCATTTATAGTTTATTTTTGATAGATGTGAAAAATCCATTTTTTTTATCAGGGCAAGAAATATAAAAACTGAATATTAATAATAACAGATGATTTGGTTTTAACTTTAGAGCATCAGCCCACCAGATTGCCTGGATGTTGCTCATTGGATAGGACCAGTACTAGAAGGCCTGACTCCTTCAGTACTAATAACAAAAACCTGTATTGTTTTCTTCCATTTTCATAGTTGAATGTTGTATTTAATTAAGAGTTAAGGACATGTGGTTTATATACAGCAATATTGCTATATTCTCTGAAATCAGGGGAATTTATTAATTTACATAGAGATGTTGGCATACATATGCTCAATTTTCTCCTTAAAGAACTCTCTCAGTTCTGATCTCTTCGCCTTTAATGTTGGAGTAAGAAGGCCATTTTGTATTGAGAACAACTCATTGTGGATGTAGATGTCTTTGACCTAATGGAAGGGGAGAGTCTAAGTTAGACACCAGCAAGATGCGTTATGAACACTACCAAACAGTACACAAATACATTTCTGAACTCATGGAGACCACCTGTTTATATTGTCCAAATCACCACCTACTCATTACATATTCATCCATTTTCTAACTGCTTTTCCAATTCAGGGTTGCAGGGGAGCCGAAGCCTATCTTGGCAAGCAATGGGCAAAAGGCAGGGTACAACATGGACAGGACACCAGTCCATTGCAGGGCAGACACACAAACACCTAGGGCTAATTTTTCCAAAACCCAATTAGGCTACCAGTATGTCATTGGACTGTGGAGGAGCACCCATAGGAAACCTGTGCAGACACAGGGAGAACATACAAACTCCAAGCAGAGAGCATCTCAGGTCTGGAATTGAACTCTGGGTCCCAGTGCTGCAAGGCAGCAAAGCAAAACACTGTGCTACCATGCAGCCCTTGTAATTAAACATAAGATATATAACGTATACATATATAAGTTATTATATGTACAAACGATACTAATTTTTCCCTCCATTTCTGCAAAATGTGCTATCACAGTCAAAATAACGTTAGACAAAATATATAATAGATATTGTTTCATATCTAAGATTAAATGCAACATATTGAATATCTTTTCCTTCAATTGTGTATCCCTAATATCCCTCTTTTCTTGAAACCTTTACACTTCGAAGTTTAGAGTTTCTGACCTGTTCAAAAGAATGGAGTCCACTTGCTTTTCCCAGTCGTACCATATCATCCATTACTGCTTTCTTCACTTCCTTTACACATAACAGAAAAGGCTGTATTAAAATCCAGTATTGCTTTGTTGTTTTAATAAATGCTACAGTATGCCTATTTTAAGAGTCCATGGAGTAATGAAGAATCGACCCTATGTGTACGGGTTGTCCACCATAGTGAATTGTAAGCATTAGTAGTATTGAGCAGACTAATCAGACATTACAGTATTTGCCTGGGCTCCAGTTTGTTTTGTTTTTATAAGAAAGAATGTTCTTTGGGGCTTTGTTTCTTTTGTGAAGTTAAATATGATTTATATGATTTCCAAAATGAGTTCCAAAAATATGCTTATTATTTTGAGTGCATTTCTAAAATCCATGCCTAAAAACCCTCTTCCATGTTTCTGTAGAGCATTTAATTCACTTAGAAATGAAATAGGTAGATCTTTTAGTTTTCATTTTTATAACGTCACTTTTAAGTTTTGTTATTTTTTTCACGTTAAAGTGTTTCACTTATAGAAAAGGAGCAAAAAGGCTATGAATACTGTAAGAAACCTAACTTTCATTGCTAACAAATATTAATTCTTTCTTCAAAAATCTCCTATTCCATAAAAAGGTGTGTTTGTATATTTTTAAGATGAAGATAAACTGTATGCTTACTTTGTTTTTACACAGATCTCCAAAACATTCCTCAATGCCTCTTTTCCTGGCCCAGTCCAGCAATACTTCAGGATCAAGTACAACAATACCAACAAGACAGGACTGTAAAAAGCACCAGAGATGCAATTGTAAAATATATTTTGGAACACAAACCATAGCAGTACTGTTGTTACAGTAGGTTAACAGAACAGCACAGAATGCTTCACTGAACAATCAGGTTCAGTTTAATTAGCTTATTAAGTGGAACTCCAACAAGGTTCATATTTGTAGTGAAGGAACAAAACCAGCTAATTAAGGCAGCAGAAATCATTCTACGGTCAGTTACATATTATTTCTGTCCTGGAGACTTTGATGTGTAGTTTTTTAAATGAAGACACCACTGTTTGTCATTTGAACATTTGCAGGCAGCCTTAGGCCTCTGATAAAACTAAAGATCAACTATCAAAGCAACATGGGGATTGCACTGAAAGGGAGACATATACTACCTGTAAGCTATCCCCGTGGACATAGAGTTGTGCTACTGGTTCACTCCGGATGTAGATGTTCTCGATCTTTTCTGGCGCAATGTACTCTCCTTGAGCTAGCTTGAAGATATGTTTCTTCCGATCAATAATTTTTAATGTACCATTCTGGCAAAATATAAATAAAAACATAAAAACCTAGATCCTAAAAGCTAATCAAAGGAAATGTAAAATAAGAAAAAGTGTATACATGAACTGTAGAACAAACTATGGGATTCGGAGCTAAAATTAGCAAGAGACAGAATAAACCTTTCTGTACAGAACAAAATAAACAGATATATTGCACAATGCAAAGAAAGAAACAATTTACCTAAAACACCAGGCAAAGTGAAGGGAATCAAGCAAAAACATTTCCGTACACTTTAAACAAACTATAGGTATAATGCATATATTAATTTAATGAATGCAGCATTATTTTTATCCTCTGCTTTAGCAATGCCATTCGTGACAGTTGGAGACTTACAGGCAACCACTTCCCAATGTCTCCAGTGTGCAGCCATCCATCTTCGTCCAGGGCCTCGGCTGTTTTCTCCTGGTCTTTCAGGTACCCTTTGAACACGTTTGGGCCTTTCACACACACCTGCATATTCGAGAGAACATTTCCTCATTATGAAGATCTCATTTAGCTCATTGTTAAGTGACTCTGTCATTGTTAACTGTGGCCACAATATTGCAAGAAGGCCACTGCTACTCTGGGATCAGACAAGGTTACATGACAACAAGGTTAATCCCTGGATTCAAAAGAAATCTGCACACTATCAGGGTAATAATATTAAAATAATAAGCTTTTCATGCAATTTAAATGTAGCATCTCCAAGCGCTTTATAGTAGGTGTAAAATCATAAAAAGTTAAAAAACAGTAAATTACAAAATAAGCATACAGTATAAGAAACACAAGTGGTTAGGGGTACAGCAGAATATACACTGTCATTAGAAAATGCAGCAGAACAGACACAGACACAGAACAGACAAATTTAATAAAAGCCATTCTGAAAAGAAAGGTATTAAGTCTAGATATAAATGCACTCAGGGAAGATGACTCTCTGATAACTCTGATGAGCTTTAGGGCATAGCAAGAGAAGGCCATGCCCTCTATAGAATGTAGACGGGTTTGGGCGACAACTAGAGTCTGTTAAACAAAGGCTGCAAGGTGGGTCAGATATTGTAGGTACTGAGGTGCCAAGCCATCGAAAACCTTGTAGGTGAGCACAAGGATTATGAAGTAGGGTGTTTCATTTTCTATTTCTACTGTATATACTGTAAATGAACAAAAAGATCCTAAATGCTGGTACTGCTCTCTAAAAATCCCAATGTGAAGGGATGAAGTGTTTTGCAACAGGCGTATGAGCAGGTAGGCTTATGAAAAATTCAAAGTCAATCATGAAGACTACTTCAGGATCTACAGTTTTCTAGGACACAAGTACATTTAGGACTCAAAGTGCATTCAACTTCATCCAGTGTTTTCATATGTAAATAGGCTGAACAGCCACCTCTTTTCTGTAACCTTATTTATTTTTTTTATTTTGAATGTTCAGTCATCTGATTTGATGTACTGTGCTAACAGTAATTCATGTAAGCATTTTTGCTTCTGACGCTTTATAATTGTTACCCAATTACATAGATGCTCTTGCCAGCCAAGTTAATTGTCTGATGCTGATGGAGCAAATCAGCAAAAAAGGGTCTCAGCAAGTCTCTATAGCCAGGTTGGGACTGAAATGCTTTTTAATGGATGAAAGAAAATTAAAAAACCACATATAAGGAGACAGTTTTTTGCAGGAAGAGGGACATTGTGCCACACGGACTGGCTTTAACTGCTCTCACCTCTCCTTCTCCTTTTGAAGCAAAGTAATTCATATCTGCAACATCCACCAGTTTTATTAAATTACAAGGCAGTGGTGCCCCGACATGGCCTGAAATGACACAGTCAATTAAACAGGTTAAAACAGGAAATCAAAAACACGAAGTAGGGAATTTCATGCTTTTATATTCGAATTAGCATATATCATTTAATGGCATATGAAGTACTGGAAAAACTTGTATTGCCTGATTGATATAAAGGAACAAAGAATATTTCAGTCAATGCATCCAGTTTTTCAAAAACAAATCGTTAACATCAGTGCTTACTAAATGAAACCACAAGGGGGGGCAGTTTATTAAGGAAACTGTCGAGTGACGGAGGTTAGAGTGTGTATAGTTGAACGAACAAATTAATTCCACGCTGAAAAGTAAATAAAAAAGTTGTAAAATGCATAACTTGGCAGCCATGAAGCTTTCCTCAGAAGTGTAAAGAACAAACAGAGGAATCGGGACTAAGAGGGATGCGGTAGGGAACAAAAAGGGGAAAAGAAACAAAATGTAAGAATGATTGGGTCAAGTTAAGAGTACAAGAACAATGAAACAAAATTCAAGGGGAAGTGCAAACAACATCAGTCTTGGAACTGAAACATTCCATATATAATAAGTGAACTAATAAGTGAGTGCTAAGACAGCTAATAAGTGGGTGCTGGGAAAATGTGTACACCCAGTTGATTTTGATGTCTTTATTGCAGAGTCCTTTGAATCTTGCAAAAAGGACACAGGCCAGCAACGTCAGTGGGATCATGACTAGAGGAGGTGAAATTGTGGATTAGCCTGCAGAGGTCCTTGATCCTCAGTGTTCTGACATGTTCCCTGGAGAAGGCAATCCGTCAGCTTCCAGTTCCTTTGAGGAAGATTGGCAATAAATAAGATTGCTGGACATGCATGATACTCTCCAAGTGAACCTGAACCAGGGACTATGAACTGGAACCAGGAACCGTGTATACGTGTTCTGTCGGAGATATATTTATTGTTGACATAGCAGCTTCTGGTGCAGCAAAAAGTGCTTGGTGTGCACTTTAGCTGTGGACGGTATTAAATAATAGGTGTGGTCGCATGGATCACTCTGTAAAGTTGTGTTTGATGACCCTGGGTAATATGTGGAATGTGGCTCTGGATGTGTGTATTCCTCCTGTGGTTGATGTTGAGGAGGGGGGGGTGAGGCCTTGGTCAATGGAGAGAGTCCTGTCAACAAAGAACTATCACATTTTGAGGGCTTTGTTTTGAAAGTTCAGTGGCCTCACTAAATAAATAAAACAAATTTCAGGAAATGGGATTAAGGAAGAACAAATGCATTTTTTTGCAATAGGATCTGCATTGACAACTGTTTAATCTATTTTAAAATCTGCCCAATAGAGTGTACTTTTCGATTCCACCTCATTGTTCCATTGCTTTAACCTTGAGCATTTATCATTCTGTCTTTCCAAATCCTCTCCACTTATTTTTTTTAATTCTTTTGTACAGAATTTAAAGGGGTAGAGAGGATCCATAGCCAAAAAGTTGCATATTTCACTCTTTTTTCTTTGTTCTTTTCTGGGTGAAATCAGCTTCAACTTGCCCATTGGTAATTTGTACACTGACTCAGCTCTCCACTCTAGTGAGTAATTTTGTTTGTATGAAATATAACGTTCAACAGCATAAAGCAGCTCAGCATAAATTTTCACATTAATATGACTTCTACATCTTTACATCCTGTTTCATAGCTGTATATTTTCAGAACAGTAACAAACCCGATTTTTGTGTCAGAATTCCCCAGAGATACATCTCTTGTATTGCGCATAATAGTTCCAGCAGCCCAAATTAGCATTAGCAAAACGCTTTAAACAAAACGGAAAAAGCAGCCCAGTAGCATTTGGAAGACGCCTTTGGGTTAAGGACAAATAAAAAATGCAGCAAGAATTCTCTACGCAAACTGAATTCCTAATGAAGCACACGGAGATCTCCGAGTGGGTTTATCAGATGTAGAAAAAAATCCCGAAAAAAAATTCATAGCATTGTTGCAAAAACATGTTTGCAGAAACACACATGGTGCTCATGACTAAGCAATCGCTTTACATCCACTTCTTATTTGCTTAGGCTTGTGACATTCATGTTGTTGTAAGTAAAACAAATATACGTAACGTAATCAACATAAAAAAGAAATACAACATTTGCAGGGGAATGCGCCTGGCGAAACGCCAGTGGTGGCCTTTGTTTAACTACATTAATGTTTTTTTTAATCCATTTCCGCATAGCAACAGCAGGCCCACTGCTGTTTCATGCAGTCCTCCAGCTAGTTTCTTCTACTGCTCTACCTGTTTTGGTGAAACAATGGCATGCGACCATGTTATTTGCAAGGGATTAATTTAACGTGATGACTATCCTTATAGCCTTAAAGGTTTACCTCACTTTAAAAGACAAGGCCTTCAAGCTTACCCAGTCAATGTTCTGTTATTTAGTGAAACACAAAAGCTAAAGTGAAAAATGTAGGCAGAGAAGATAAATACGTACCCTGCTTTATAAGCTGAAGTCTCACTAAAGATTTATGAATGCTTGTTTCTCCTTTACCCTATCACACATGCTGTTTACAGTGAAGAACAGGATGTGGGTTCAATAAGACCTTCAGATACTAAGCTGCAAAATAAGGCCAACTTGCAGCTGCAGTGTTGAAACAATGGAAAATTTTATGTCTGTTTACTGAACATTAATAATTAACGTTTCAGCCTATAAAAGTTTTTTGAAAGTTTGAAATTTCACTTGCTTTGCTTATTAAATAAACTATAATGAACACCATTTATCAAACCATTGATACCACTATCTGGATGTATTCATCAAAGTCTTTACTGCATGCAGCAGTTTTGAGGTGCTTGTTTCTGCATCCATTTTCACTGTGATACATTTTTCAAAGAAAAAGACATTTCAAAATGCAGGTATAGAAATATAAGAAACTGTTACAAAAAAACATAACTGCTGCTATTCGAGATAGTAAGATTAGTTTTGAAGTACTCAATTTGGATGCATTTCACCACAGAAACTATACAGGATAAAGTGCTCAGTCCCTGTTGGTCTCTTCTAGATTTGCACCTGGCTAGAGAGCGTGTAAAAGCAAGAATCTTGAAGAGATTGTTAGCTTGGTTCAGACACTTGGTGGAAATTACAAGCACACTAATGCACTACAATGGGAAGCCTGAAATTCCTACTGTTTCAAACTCTCTAAAACATCCTCTTTGAGCTCTAGAACATGTTCAGGTGAAGTAAAAAAGAGGACTGAGCACTAACAAGACATTGCACAGATGAGTTTCTAAGAAATTTTAAAGATAGCTATACAAATATATGTACTGAATATATTCTGAATGAGCATTAAATGTTTTGTACTTTTTAAACGATATCTTACTACAGAGGTTTTAGTTCTTCTGAGGTTCTGCTCACCTGAAGTCCAGTCACCGGGGGTTGTAAAGGTACATCCAGCAGTGCACTCTGTTTGTCCATACCCCTCATAGACCTACAGCACAAATCATGACAAGCACATTCATGCTTGCACGACAGATAGCATGTTTTGCAATAAATGATACTGTGAGCAAATTCATTTGTCAGCCTTACATTTGAACCAACAAAACACGCTTGTTGTTTTTTCTGCTCCTGATAACGACCCAAGATCAGAAACAATTAAGAAGAACAGTTAAGAAGAAAAAATGAGAAAGGTCTAGAGCAAGGTTAGAACTGGGTGTCTGTATTCACCTGGCAGCCCAGTGCAGCTCGCAGGAATCCCAGGACAGTTGGAGATGCTGGAGCAGCTCCTGTCACGATCATTCGCACCCGCCCACCGAGACTGGCCTGCCAGAGACAATGTGCTGGTTATCCACACAGCTACCCAGCTTCACAAATAACCACCATTGTGCTGTTATCTGATGTGCCATGCCATAAACATGGAGGATAACATGAATGTTGGCCACAATGAAATGCACAACAAAGATTTCCTTAGTCCTTATTATTTTCCTTAGTCTTTTCATGATAAATATAGCATTTTAACTATGCGGTTCTCAATGTGTCTAATGTTGATAATCACAGTGTTTTGAAATCTGCTATGGTGAATCACAATAAGAACAGAGAATTAAAAAAATTCTCATTTGACTATATAAATCCTGACTACTTTTATTATCCTGGTTAAGGGTATTTTTGTGTCTGTTATAGTTTGCTGCTTCTCAGGCTAGCTATGCTCTCCTCCACACAGTCAAGATGCATTCGTTGTTAATGCACAAATTAGATCTGAGGTCACCAAAGCCAGTAATTGAACTGACTCTTCAGGTATATTTATTCTCTAGACGCATTTGATACTGCAGCGTTTTTCACACCTGGATCTTACTGAAGAAGATTTTGTCCCACACACTGTCGTTCCGTATGATCCCACTGTGAACCTCAGCACTTTTCCTTCTGGCAGCAAATTCCAGAAGCCAGCGCTTCACAGGGTTACTGGCTTGGCTAAAGATCTGTAAAACAGTGTGCATTAAAACATTGTGGTCTTCTTTTCACTAATGGGCAATGTTAGCTGACCATTAGTACACCGCAAATCCTTCTCTCTCACCTTGTCATACATTCTGTTGAGCAGCCTGGGTACCACAGGAAAGATGGTGGGGCGAAGTGCTTTCATGTCATCTGAGAGGAGCCTGATATCTCCTTGAAAGAAACCAATCCTTCCACCATGGCAGTACACTACAGACTAGGTACAACACAACACAACACAAGAAAAGCCATTCTCAACTTTCTGCTCAGATTCTCTTTGAAGTTAATGATTGGTTAGCAAATCCACGATGGAATAATTTATTATCCACACTTCCAAAGTCAACATTGAATACTTCAAGTAAGGTGAATACAAAATTAAAATACATTAGGTCTATACATGTATATCCTGAATTCATTTTGTTCCTTTAGTTTTATTTTAAATCACTAGGTGGCACTCTTGCAAAAAATGGCTATGAAACTAACACTGCTGCTGTCACTAATCACCACTCAGCTTTTATAGCTCTTTTAAAGAGATTCACATTATTGGTTGTCAATTCCTCCAGATTCATTCCGAAATAAAATGCTTCAGTCTTTATTGTATCGTCACTTAAATGTTTCATTTAAACCACAGGTAAAACTGTTTCAGATGTAATTTAATCTACAGTACTTTTAATTTTATAATCCAGTTTTTAAGATTTCCCTTAGAAGAAACAAATTGACATTTAAAGAGAATTTCATTACAATTACAATTCACAAACACTAATCGAGATTTATTGTCATAGGTTGCACAATTTGATGTTTGTTTTAAACTATTCTGTCAAGGTGCCAAACAGGAAGTGCTCCATGCCTTAAAGCTTTAAGTGACCACACTTTTTAAATCCTTTTAGAAAGCTACAAACAGGATGAATCATGATCAGAATGCTTATCATTTTTCCATCAAACCAGGTACAACATTTTTGTTTTGATCTTAGATTTGTAGATTGGCATACAGTGGAAAAAGAAGAGATCGGGACATGTTCCTAATTCTGAACTCTGCTGACAGAGATACAACAGCCGGCAAAGATCCAGAGTATGGGGCCACTAACAGACTTGACAGGCAGTGAAAACCACAGGAAGGGTGTGGGTGAACTTCCCTAAGCTGTATCTCACAGTTTCACATTGATTGAAACAGTGCTACAAGGTTTCCCCTGTGAATGTGTGCCTTGATATATTCATCATAGCATTTCTGCTCTAATATTAGAATTTCATAACAGTTTTGCTGTGGTTTCCCAATGCAACAGAGAATGTATTAGTTCAGATCCCACTGGTGCTGTGGGTTGTCTACTAATGCTGTATTATTGTCCTTAATACAGAGGTTGAAACTCCGCTGTGTTGTTGACAGCACTGGGATTGCTTATGGAGATTTGCAAAAAATAATACAGAAAAATACATATCCAAGTTCAGGTTAACTCCTAAAGATTTGGTTACAGAATACAGTTTATCTCAATGTTTAATCTGAGTGGTTCTGGATAAAGCCCAGGGAAGCTGTTGAAGAATATCACAGTAACAATCACAGTAACATCTGTGTCATAAGAACAGAATAAATAACCTTTTTAGGATTCCTACTGTAAAAATAATTTTGATTAGAATGATACTCAACATCATATTTTTTTTTAATTCCTGTCAAAGATATAGCCTTATGTAGATGAAAGTGTTTCCCTGATTGATGTTTCTCCACAAAGTATAGGTTTGTCCAGAAAGCATGGTCAATAAAGGAAGGGGACAGGTTAGCTTTTATTTTCCTAAGTGATCTACAATTATAAATATACATGTGATATACAAGTCTTACAATCTTGTTCATATAAATTAAAATGCCCAGTAATTTACCATAATAATTTACTGCCCTCCTGTATCTGGTAACAGAATCCCTAGAATACCTATTTTATTTAAATATGACAGTGTTTTTTACTTGAAATTTTTTATTTATGCACTGATAATGATTCAATAGCTCATGAGTAATTAAGTCTTTTACAATTGCTGGATTTTGTTAAGTATGTCACTGGGCCCACAAAACAGAAGGGTACTTGGGTATACCACACCATCAACATAATATTCAAAAATTGGGATCACTACGACTCCAAATGAGTTATGGTATAATGAAAGAAAACTTGTGGAGGTACAAAGGAGCTTTTATCTTCCAGATAAAGAAATTACAAAAAATCTCCAACCACTCACTTGCATGCATTTTAGGACGTAAAATCTAGATTTGATTTTAATAATTACAGTACATTAGGTCGGTCCCTTTTCAGGCCATCGAGCCCATGGGGAATGAGGGGGCAAGGGCCACCATTTTTCTTGACCGTCTGACTTTGGAGGTGGAGGTGATGTGGTCAGCATCACACTCCGGTTGGACTATTACCCCCGGAAATATTAACCCCCAGTACTTATTTGGAAAGCAGGCTGGGTGGAACTGGGAGCCGTCTGGAAGGAATTAGAACAAACTATATCACTCACCCCTACTTGGGATTGAACCCAGAACCTTCTGGTGAGGAGCTACAGTAGGTGCCCTTGCCATCTGAACTACCATTTAACAGAATGGCCCCAGAGCATATCACAGAGATGCTGTCTACCTATAAGTTTCAACATGCCAAGGGAGGGACTTAAGAGGAAGACATTAGTCAGTTTCAGTGTGCAAGCACTGTGACTTTGAAACTCTCTTTCTGTGCATATCAAAGGCTCTGCTCTGCTGTTGATTTTTAAAGAATAGGATTAAGACTTACTTTCAGAACTTTGCATTTTTAAAGTGGTTGCATTCTCTTGTTTGTGTGTATTACCATGCGTATACAGTATGTTATTTGTTGTCAGTTTTTAATTAATTAATTTTAATTATTTATTACTTTCAAATACAGTTGTAAAAGGTTCAGCTCATATTGTTACTTATTGTTTCTTTGGTATATTCATAACTTACTGGAATGTGTTTTGATGAAACCCCTTTTGATGTTAAGAGGCTTTCAACCAATAATGTTTTATTAATATTTAACATTCAACTTTTCTATGCTTTATTTCATGGGAATGATGCTGATAATAAAAAAACAAATGTTTTAAATAATGCACTATGGTTCATCCATGATCTTTCTCATTATTGTCTTACCTGGTCTATCCTTTCAAATGAGTGCTAAAGTCAAGCAGGAAATGAGTCTGGACATCTGGAAGACAAAGCAAGGTGGCCATACCAGTGACCCAGTTAGACGACCCCCCTTACCTGGATGAGTCTCTCAAACATGTGAGCAAGAGGCAGGAAAGAGATGAGCACGTCATCCTGCCTGGGAAAGATGACTTTCTGCAGCAGGGGCAAGGGCATGGGAGACAGAAAGGAGAGAGATACTGACAGAAAAAATAATCATAAGAAAGTAGCGAAAAAACGAAAGGAAAAAGAGAGAAAAAGCGAAACGATACAAGGTTTACGGTGAAGAAAAAAAATAACGTGAAAGCCGCATAGTAAGGCAGGGTCAAAGAAAGACATTAGTTAAGATACTTTGGGTTCCAATGACCAGCAAAGTTGCTGGTCTCTTGCACATGTACTGTACTGTATATACAGTACAATTGACTGGAATTGTGTTTTCTTCATACAAGTGGGTACTTTTGACGAAACCCCACTGTATTTTGGAAAACCAAAACACAAAAAACTGTGACTCCCCAGATCCTTAAGTCAACATGTCATACTTTTAACTAAAAAAAACTTAATCAATTAAACCACTATTAATGCCGTATGTGTGCATTCACAAGATTAACCTATTATTAAAATGTTCATAAAGTATAAATGACTTCTATTTACAGAGAACTAATGTTATTTTTAAAAAATTATATCGGCATTAAATTTAGTTTTTTCAAATTAAAGGAATCTTGATTTTAAGTATTTTTTAATTAGTTTTAAGAAGTATGTTTTTTTAGTCACTACAATTGGGTAACTTTACCTTTAATGTACAGACATACAGTAGTAAAGTTTGAAAAGCTAATTCTGTGGAAGAAGGGCACAGAGCAAGCATTAGCAGTGATTTTGGGAGCCAATCAATGCACATACATAAGAGGTGCCCTAGGTATTGAAATTTAATTGTCCAAACATGTTGCACACAGAATATATTCAAGCTAGTTAAGTAACCCAAACTGTAAAGACTAGGTTGAAATTAATCTGTTCAGAATTATCTTAGTTAAGGAGACAAGGCTATAGACACTTCCGGGATCAAGTTTAAGATCACATTCTATTTGAGACTTAACATCTACAATGTTGAATTTAAGGATGTAAACAGTCTGATGTCTATTAAGAGCCAAAATAGTCATACTGATAAATGGGAAGGTACACAGAAAAGATAATCACACTACTTTTTTGTTTTTAGTATTTTTCTCCATGGGCACCTACCTCGGTAACTTTAAGGAAGCCAGAAAAATCTGCAACAACATTCCCATGAGTTAACATCACCCCTTTAGGATTTCCTAGAAGAATCCAGGTAAAAACATCAATAAAATCGTTTCATTTTGACTCATTGTTTGTCACATACATAAGTGGTGTTTCTCATGGTGAAGATAAGAATCACGAAACTGCTTAATTCCTACACTTACTCACACAAGTGATACTCCCCTGTCCCTGACTCATAAAAATATAACAGCTTAACAACTTTCAAGATAGGTGAGTCATTTTAGGTTAACCACCTTAACTGACCCAGTCAAGACCCTAAGTAATAATTATATATTTTTATAGAACTGATATGAACTCTCAGAGTCCTGTGTAGAGAATGAAAGAATGATTTTCAAAGATTTAAGGTATCAGAGTCTCTGAGGAAATTTCACAGCTACTGTATGATCTCCCATCTGAATTTAATTTACTTCTATGTAGTTAGGAACCAAGCCTTTCAAAATCTTCAGACATGAGCCAACATAGGAGTTACATTGTCATTGGAACCAGATTTAGATAATTATTTATTACCAGTTCTGAGCATTTAATACTCCAGTATAATGCACAGACAGTGCACTAATTAGCATTACGATAATTTATTCTTAATGCAATAAAAGCATGAACAAAAACACAAGCCAAATCCAATTAATAAACTTCAGAGAGGTGAGAACAAACATTAATAGTGATACAAACTTAAAATAGTAACAGAATATGAAAAATTATTTAACTTGTATACAGTATACATATACATATATATTTAATTCCTCTTTGCTTTTAAATTATGCTAATTACAAATTAGATTATCTTCTTTTTCAAAATTATACCATTTTGTTATAACTATTTTATATAATAATGAACTACTAATAATTCTGGACCAAAGTCTATAGACACTAGTATTTAATGTTATTTACAGTACTTGCAGGCCTTGAAAAAATGGCCTAAAAAGTCAGTCAAACTTGTCAGTGAAGTCACTGTGAAGATTTAACCAGTCTGATGGACACCATAGTTAAACAACTATTACTCAAAATATAGCTTTTCCTAAGTGTTTAAGAAAAAAATGTAGCTCATAATGTAGAGTAAATACACAACATCATGTAAAATACTACTGGCATTTCAATAGGTGGTTAATAAATTGTTCTGTTGTTTGTATACACTGATGTTTACATAGATAGGGAAGTTGCAGCATGCATTGTGTAAAACAAAACACAAAAAATGTACAGTAGATTCGATATTTGATATGACATCTGATCTGGAGTATAGTTACAAACATACAGTACCTGTTGTGCCACTGGTAAAACACACAATGGACAAGTCATCTGGCTGAGGAGGCTACACAGAAACAAATGGAAAATAAGATTATTTTTTATTTGTATGAAAAGGGACATATTCATGTAAATGTAACCTTTTTTTATGCAGTTGCCTTACAGATATGTCTCAACAAACTGAAATCAGATCTGAATGCGTGCCCCCACAGGGCAAATATAATGTGAAAAAAGTCATTCACCAATGTTTACAGATCCAAAACACAAAAAATGACTGTATCATACTCTTTGAGTCTACTGTTCTTTGTGTTCCAATGTTCTTTGGCAAATTTAATGTACTGTATAAATACAAGGAACTTATACATGTTGCACATTTTCACATACTTTTACAGTGGTAAAAATACTAAAATAATAACCTCATAAGTATTAACTACCTATGTTTTATGTCTTTGTCCACTAAAACCTTTTCAAGGGAGTATATTCCATCATCTAAATATTCTCCATCTGCTACAAAGCTGAAGACTTCTGATTAGAATGCAAATTAGACACAAAGGGTATAATGTACCTTTGAATCAAGACAAAAAGTTTAAAGGATTAAGTACATAGTGGGGCTGTGGTTTTTATCATTAAACTTCCCTTTAAAATCTTCTACACCTACCCTGCTGAGACCAATTCCACATAGAAGGATGTGCCTTTAAAAATCTTGCATTATCATGGAAAGTACAGACAGTACAGACCTGGTTGATGGCTTGCATTCAAGGTAAGTTTGCTTTCCCTGTCTACTGAACAGGATTCAGATGGAAAATAATCAATGAGGACTTACCAGGGGAACTCTGTGGTGTGCTCTCCCCGAAGTCTGGAGGGAACAAAAATATAAGAACAAAAACCTCCATCATTGCTCAAGACTATGGAAGCTTATTAGCACCATGGAGAAAAAATATTTATTGTGTTTATTCAACTGAAGACAGGCTTGCACAAAAGTAATCAGTGCCAAAAAACCCGACAAAAACAGCTTTCTATCTAATTTAACAAAAATCCTGTCGCTTTAAATACACAGCACCAGATGTACTTATGAAAACAAAAGGAAGAACTATAGTTATTGAATGTGATCATGCAATACAGATTAACAGCTTTTGTGCAATAATGAAATACAGCCTAATATAGTACTAAATGGATGTGCTACACCTTGTTGTCAGGCAGCCCATCCAAAAGTGCCACAAGCGTAGGCAATGATACCACTGAAGAGATTTAACTACGTGGTGCACAGAAATAAAAAAAATTCTGTTTATTTTTATACTCAGCAAAATTCATACAATATATTTATGAAAAAAGTCGAATGTAACTGTGTAAAAGAACCTGTTCTCTAATTAGGGTATTAGAAACTGACATTTATTTAATACCCGTAGGGAATGCAGGCAGAGCTGTCTCTGTTCCTACCTCAACTTCCTTTATAGACTGAATGTGCACTCCACATCCGACACCCCTCTCCACCAGGGAGCTGTCAAAAGGGTCCATTACGATGACAGTCTTCAGTCCTGGTGTCTCCTTCCTCTCCACATTCTCCAGCAGGACCTGAGCCTTTCCTGGCTTGTCACATATAACTGTGGAGATCTCCGCTGAAAAATCACCCACATGGGAAAAAAAAAACTTTTTAAAAGCTGCTTCAGTCTGAAAGACATTTCTCAAGAATTGACTCCTAAGAAAGTTTTGAAGGCTCCCCACATAGCGTTAGCAGTTACGGTGCTCTCTTAGTGTGCAGGTTGGAACCTATGGCTCAGATATCACTGGTCTCAGTTTGGATTATGTCGGTTGATGCTGGGGACCAGGAGTCCTCAAGTTAAGGAGCACGAGTTCACAGTGCACCTCAAGGGCGGGGGCACTACTGGGCTAAGCCCTTGTCTTTAAACTAGGGACCTGCAGGCTATCTTTGACAATTGATGAGATATACAGTATACCTCAACTTATATAAAGTATACAGCATGTAGGCAGTGAGATATACAGTATATGTCACTTTATATACAGTATACACCATGTAGCCAGTGAGATACCTGTATATACCAGCAGTAGCTCTCCTTTAAGGTGCTTTGGAGCTTGCTACATGTCAAAAGACGAACAGCTCAGACAGAGGAGCATGTCTGCTAGTCCTCCGTTTCCCTGTGCAGTACAGGGGTCATAGTTGTAAGTTGCAAATAATAATTGCAAAATTCAACAAGGGTGAGGTGTGGTTATTTACTGATGAATCCAAGAAAACAAAAGCTATAATCATAATTTAATGTCTACATAAAAAGATTAATTCAAACTGTAAATGAAAATAGGATTATATTTCTAGTAATTAAGTTGTAATACATACAGTGAGTAGAAATTATGAATGTATTATGTTAACAACAGAGCCACATAATGCATAGTACCATAGGGAATGCCTAAATTTCAAATAGAAATGCACTATTTATACAGAAATATATGGCATATAGGAGACATCATCTCTTACCAGTGTTGATAATGTAGCGAATAGCATCTGGTCCTAAAGTATCATAAAGTGGTACTACCACCATAGAGTAAGTGTAGCAGGCCAACTCTGAAATAATCCACTATAAATGGAAACACAAAATGAAAACAAACATTATGACTAGGATTTATAAACGTTGAGGTCACAGTTTACCAACCATTACAGTAATGTATCAGTAATGTTTATTCTAGCACAGCTCTTCATTAATTAAGGTCGCTGAGCCCTTAATTAATGTTTTTAAATAGTTTAAGCCCTCAAAAAGTGGGATGGTGTTAGAAAAGAGCATGAACTCCCCATACCAGCTGCTAGATTTCAGAACCCCTCACATTTAAGATAAATGTTGAAAGGTGTTAAAAGTTTATACTCCAGGAGGAACTCAACTAATTAGGTTACGCATCACTAAGGATGCTTATAATGTGAGTGACTGCCACAGTGTCTCAAAAAATGTCCTAAAGGAACTCATTCCCTTCGTTCACCAGTGAAATGGCAGCCTCAACCTGGGTGACACACAGAAGCCCTTGTTCAACAATCTGTCCATTACACAGGAAGTAAAGTGGAGAAGTGAGAAATAATTTCACTATTTAAATAAAGAGGAAAATTTAGGTACGCCAGATTCTGAATACCCAAAGCTTAAACTAGCTAGGACACTGGGGTTAACACATGACACCAGTTCTGATATGTAGGAAAAAGTACCATCTGATCTTAATGACCAGGCCCAAGCTTCTTTAGTATCTGAATACTGTGACAATCAGGGTACAGGATGCCAATGCTAATGGTTAGAAATCAATACAATATCATTCCTTCTATTTAAAACAATGTTGCAATGGTCACTAAATATTCCACTAAAGATTTAAAACAGATGTCAAGGCAGCCAAAAATATCACACACAGCACACAGCACACAGCATTCTCACTCATTCTGTTATATTCATAATTTCTAGGTTCTGCCTCACCTCTGGCCTGTTTTGTGCAAATACCCCAATGAATTGGTCAGGGCAAGGTCTGCAGCCCTGGAATATCAACCCTGACCCCAGATGCTCTGCCCTAGAGATAACCTAGAAGAAAAGATTTTGATAGACGGAAATTCCTTCAGTGTTCTTCCTGTAAAACCAGCACTTGCAAATCTGCAAAAGGTTTACTAGGGTTTAGTTCACAAGATGGTGAGCCAACTGGCCCAAAGCCCAGCTGGATAGTACAACACTTAAACCTACGGTACTTTCATAGTGGAGTCATAACGATTGCACTGTAAACAGTGCACTGTAAACACACTATTACACACAGAATTACATAAAGAGAAGTCAGTTTGAAGATAAGTCAATTAATAATGATCTACAGGATTACACTGCAAAATAATGCAAAGCTAAAATGATTTTATTTCCCTATAAAACTGAAGATAGAGATGAAGTCTATATCAGAGCTCATGCTTGTTCCTGGATTGTTTAGCAGACTAAAGAGTGACTTCCCCCAGGTGGGACACCAGTCAATCCAAGGGGATTATTTCCCCAGCAATGTCCAATTGGGGGAAAACTTCTCTCAGGGAACAATAGCAGTGTCTGCAGCAACAAATCAAACCCACAACCTACCTATTATGAGTCCAAAGACTTATCCACTATGCTGTCCTGCACTCCTCTCAAAATCAAGCAAATTTTAATATCAAAATGATGTGCAAGTGAAAAACTAACAATTTGATCAGAATTATTCTGCAATTTAAGATTAAAATGTACTCAAGAGCAAGATGCTCTTCCTGCTTAGTTCTGAAATTTGCTCAATAAACTAGGAGAGGACTTTGAAGTCAAAAAGAGGGTTTGAAATCGTATGTATATCATGCTTGTGTAATGTGATGTCAATTAAACATGGATTCATTTAAAATAACTTCACTAAATAAAGAGAAACATTTTGGGTAGAGCCAATGCTAGTTCATGTTGAAAGAGATAAAAGATTTTAATGAATAAGGATAAAGCTTCTATTTGAGCTACCTGTATATTCCATAAATAAGGAATATATTAATAAGACTCATTTCTTAATCTGGTACGCTGCAATATTATTAGGGACCGAAATAATGCTTCAATTAGATTTAGAAAGCACAGAGTTTAATTTATTGGTGCATTCCAAATACATCTGACACCTTTGCTACTTGTCATCTCATTGTGAAACACAAACAAAACAGAAGGCTGGAAATTTGGTCCATATATACAAATGTGTTAATGTATGTGCTCTAGTGACTTAATTTATTTCAAACACTCTGCAAAGTCTACAGCATTTTCTAGATTTGAGAAATTTCTAAATTGAAAGATGGTGCCTGTGTCTACTTAACTAGCTGATGAGTACTGAAGGGTAATGCTCTAATTGCATTTTGAAACAAAATATTTAAATATTTACTGCACTTAACAAATGCAATTCTTCTCGTCAGGGGAAAGTGCTATACGCTGCTCTTCCTGTTCATTTTAAACAAGGTCTTAACTAGACAAAGAATCCAGCAGCAGCCCCCCACTGCTAACAAATTTACTCACCTCCTTGTAAGACAGCCACACATATGGCTGGTTGGGATGTCGGGATCCTAAACAAGGTCCATCTCCTGCTCAGACGAAAGAAAAGAAAGAGCAATGACTTGAAAAGTCATTTACATTACATAGATTTCTGTAGGGACTGGAAACATAAACATCCTATTCAGATCATGCGATTATGATATTGAAACAAAGCAAAACAGGCTGAAGTGATTAAGCAAGAACAGAGCACTGGAAACTGTGCATCATCATCCCAGGGCAAGGCTGTGCAGTTCCTCACTTGGAAGCAGGGAAATCAACAGCACCTGTAAGAGACCTGACTTCCACACTGTATAATCAAGTAAGCCCAGCCAAAAGGTGTCTGCAGCTGGAGATCGGTATCGTTGTGACGTAATATGTGACAATTAGTATTAGCTGCTGAAATGAACTTTAGAAACATTGCAGTAGACAAATGTTCTATCTTTAAAATTCTTGACCTCTGGCCAAACTGTAACATCTAGGCTACTCTCCAACCAGATACAATAATATTATATAATGTATGACTTACAATTTAAAATATAAATGATGATTTTATTATTATTAAATAATACTATTATATGACAGGTATGTACTATAATATTATATATTATATAATATACTGTATTTCAGAACTAGTGCAGAACTAAGGAGAGAATAGCAAGGGAGTGTTGGGAAGCACTGTACTGATCCTGCCTGAGTGAATTTTTATACCCTAAACAGGACACGTGTAGGTCCTTCAAGTCACGCTTCCCCAGAGAAGGATCTGTCACTATATATAGATTTTCAGGTCTGCTGAACCTCTTGCAAAGAATCAACTGTACTGTATTTGCTCCATAAAATACACAAATGAGGCTGGTGGGAGAGAGGCAGCAACTCCGGCACTTTGTAAAATATTCCTTGATGTCTTGATGTCATTTATCAGATACACACCAGCTATGTGTAGCCCCCGCTGGAACACCTCATACATGGTCTTGGCATCATCATGGTAATGAGTTAGCAGCTTGGGAGTGTCCCCCAGTACTGATCTGTGGGCTCCATCACTGTGCTGTATGGGGAGAAGAAGAAGCACATTGTGATCTCAGAAGAAAGGCAAAAGAAACATAAAATGCAGATTCTCAAGTCTTCCAATGCAGGGCTTGTGTCATTTTTTAGGAGATTTTGAAACGTAAGGACTTATATTTAAAGAACATGTATGTTTTTGAATTCAAGAAAATTTAATTTTGCTCATTTCCTTAGCTTGCGTTTTTTCAAATTGAAAAAAGATATTCACAATACTTAATAAATCCATCCATCCATCCATCCATTTTCTAACTGCTTTATCTAATATGGGGTCACAGGGAAGCTGGGGTCTATCCCAGCAAGGAATGAGCGCAAGGCAGGTACACCCTGGATGGAATACCAGTCCATCGCAGGCCATACACAGACACAACACACCCACACCCACACCTGGGCTAGTTTTCTCAGAAGCCAGTGAACCTTCTAGTGTGCCTTTGGACTATGGAGGTTAACTGGAATACCCAGAGCAAACTCTAATAAACACAGGGAGAAAATTCAAACTCCACACAGAAAGCACCACAGTGTGGAACTCAATGCAGGTCCCCAGTTCTGTGAGCCAGCGATGCTAACTACTGTGACACTGTATGTATGTCTGGCCCCCTTTTAGGGTAAAATACTGAAAGACATGTCAAAAGGGCATATGGTTGCAACAGGTAATTCCTGTCTTATATATACTGATGGAAAAAAGAAATGCATCATTTTCTGGAATGAGAATACTATAGTTATAGCTTATGTACTTCCACAAAAAGTTGTCAATTTGTTTTAAGTCCTCCAACCAGCAATACAGCTTGTGCAGTGAGGCATTGCAACTTGCCGATCACATGAAAGCTTGTTAGGTGCACTTTTACCCAACGAGGTCCAGGTGGAACAATGTCTGATCAGGTCACCTTTAAAAAGGCCTTAATTCAAAGCTTAGGTCACTGCAAGAAAAAGGCCACACTTAGTCAATTTTCTGTGCATTCCATAATGCCTCGAATGTCACCAGAAGCAAGGGAGAGGACCATTGACATGCTGCAGGCAGGCATGCCATGTGCCAGTGTTGCCAGACACTATGGAGTAAGCCGCTCCACTGTGTCACAACTGCAAAGAAGGTTTCAGCAGACCAGCGGGACAGATGATTGTCCAAGACCTGGTCACCCTCGAGTGACCACACCAGAGCAGGACCGACACATCAGACTGGTCCATCTGAGAGACCGTTTTAGATCTGCCAATCTTACTGCTGCTGAAACTGCCAGCAGACACAATTCCCACATCAGTGACAGGACAGTGAGGCTCCATGCTGCTGGCCTTAGAGCAAGGCGACCTGTCAGAGGCCCTCTGCTCACACCTCCTAGACGTCACACCCGACTGGCTTGGGCCAGACAGAGGCTGTGATGGACTCATCAGCAGTGGCATCAGGTCCTCTTCACGAATGAGTCACTCTTCAGCTTGTTCCATGCAGACGGGAGGGCATGAGTGTGGAGGAGGAGGTGTTGCATTTCTTTTTTCCATCAGAATTTATTCATTATGAATGAATACTGCAATAAATATTTCCTGATTTCTTATTTGATTCAAATTTGCTGCCTTGGCAACTAAGCAATTGCTTGGCTTTGCTTTATCCGGACACTCTCGGGAAGTGCAAAAGAAGGAAAACACAGGATCCACTGGACAAGAAAATAAATACCTGTGTCTACTGATGGGCTAAAGATAGGGCTGAAGAAAAACAATACACAAAAACTTGGCATGGCACTAAGGATGCATAAAATGTAAAGCATTCAGGTAGTAAATATTTCATGGTTTCTATGCAGAAAAATCTAAAAGCTAAATATAGTGACAGCTGTTATGCGAATATAGCAATCGAGAAGAGGGAAGATGACTACAAATGTTTCATACAACCAGGAATTCAAACATTTCAGAGCCAGAATTATCATGCAGCAGAAGACTCAGTCCTGTGTCTTCACGGGGTATGAAAAATGATATTTTAGACATTTAAATACCATAATACTACAATTAATAATATAAAACGGACAGATAGTGGGAAAATATACAGTGGTGAGAATTTTCTGAATTTCTGCATAAATGTTCAGACATTTAATGTTGGATCATTTTGATCGATAAATGAATGAAAAAGTATATCATTGTGTGTGTTATTTGTTTTATTGGGTTGCCTTTATCTATTTTTATGACTTAGATGAAGATCTGATTACATTTAGGTCACATTTATACAGAAAATCTGAAAATTACTTTCTAGCACCACTGTAGTGTGGTTAGCAAAATGTATTACCACCTGTTTGACAGTTTGAATGTCTTAATTGTTAATAAGATTTTTACTATGGAGAAAAAAAACTACATTAGTGTTAGCCCTACAATTGTATGGTAGGGGTCAGAGAGAAACTATGACCTAAGGCAATTATTTTTATGGACAAAGAGGTTCTGGAGTTCTGCAGCCAGTGATGTCAAGAATTAATCAATAAAACATGGAAAGAGTCTGCTCACCTCAACTTCCTGAGACTGCTGGGTGAGGTCACAAGGAGGTTTCATGGCTTTTGGTCGTGTGGCGAGCCAGTAAGCTATTATAGCCGCCAGTGCTCCGATGCCCATGAGTGTGGAAGCAGGGAGAGAGTGGAAGAATTGGCTGAACTCATCCAATTCTGGCAGCCTTAGACTACGTAGAATCTCCTGAGCCTGCATCTTCTCCATCAGCGAATTACTGATCTCTGCCCAGGAGAGAGAAACATGCACCACACCCTGTGATGGCGGCACATATTCAATACATAGACAACAACCTTGAGTGTGTTGAAGGGCACTACTCAATAATCCTCTCATTTGTTTCCACAGGAGAAACTAATTCCTTAATTGATTAATTGTACTCATTAAGTAATTAAGGATATGCCAGTAACTGATCCCTGCAATGCTGAGAAAAGGAAGAGTTATAAGTTGTGCAACAGCACAGTTATTTAGAATGAATTACACTATTTCTAAAAACAAAACTGGTAAAACTGCTCCCTTTTTATGAAGCCATAACAGAGTCAAGCACTTTGGTAAAACAGCTTGACATGTCAACGTCCATTTTTAACATGGTAAGGGCTCTGATAATAAAGGCATCAAAGTTAAAAAACACTATTAAACAGTGTAAAATCAATTGGTATATACAGGTATAGAATATAACAGTAATGAAGTTTGAAATGAAGTTTGTAATGAAATATGGCATCTTAAAGTACAGGTACACTTCAAATGCATATAATAATAATAATAATAATAATAATAATAATAATAATTTCTTACACTTATATAGCGCTTTTCTGGACACTCCACTCAAAGTGCTTTACAGGTAATGGGGACTCCCCTCCACCACCATATTACCATATTACCACCATAACACCATATTACCCAAGGAAGTCTCTACAACTGCAATGTTGTACTTTTTCTCTTTGTTATTAGTTTTAGCATGAAATTAACTTCTGTTTATTTTCCTTTGCAGACACCCATACTAATTTTTTAAAAATCTATAAATTTACTTGAAACTAGTTTATTAGTAACCCTTTAATGAAATAATAGGCTATATCAGACTATACCCTTGATATTAAAATCAGAACTATAGTCTCACTTACCTAGTTTACACTCTCAAACACCTTTTCAATGAATTGTGGAATTAAGATGTATGTAACAACCTCTTGAATACTTACGACTATTGTGACTAAAGAAAATTCAACATCCCATACATTACAAAAAACATTTAAATTTGATAATTTTATAATTGAAAAATAAAATAAAAATAAAAATGAAATGTAGGTACCGTAGAGCTGTTACTTGCAGTCAATGTAAGAGAACCTACAGTATACGAAATGCCCTCACCAGAGAACAGTCTATTTCACATTTAGTTTTATTCCTTAAAGCCCTTTAAAATTGACTGCCTGTAGAAAAACTGCACAACCACAAAGTGAATTCAGTACACTTGATTATGAGATTTCAATAGTGTTACTAATGACACATGCCAGACTAGAGATAAGAAGAGAAACTGATTCAAAGTTCAAAGTTTTTTTCTCCACAGTTTACACACGGGATAAAGACAAACTTGGCAACTAACTCAAGCACAGTGTCTGATGCTTACTGTGTTTGATTTATAGTGAAATATGTACATTTATAGTACTTCTGAAAGGTATATATAATGTATTTTTTTAGCATTTTAGGATTTTTACATAGAATATTATCCCTTCCATATTATTTGGACACACTAGTGAAAGGGTTTTTTTTTATTCCCAAGTAAAACCTAGACACCAACACTTCAAATCAAAGCCACTTTGTCACTTTGCTACCACACAGTGCTGCTTAGGTCACACAACCAGTAATGTCTTGAGTAATGCAAGAACGAAGTCCCTTTCAACACTTACTTCAAAGAGAAAGGGACACCTTCTATAACCTTGTTAGAGAGAGACTTGAGAAATGATTTACAGGCTGGACATTGTCTTACTGAGAGCTGTAATGAGGGCTACACATTAACAAAATACTGTTATCTTTTCAAAAGGGCAACCTAGGGATTCCTGAAAATGTATGTGGCATTCTGCTTATTATTATTATATGGAATGAGAGCCAAGTCTTTTAGTTAGAGCAATCACAACAGTTAGGGCAAGGATCAACAACGTTTTCAGGAAGAGTGCCAAAAGTCTGCAATGTCTGCTTTGAATACTGGAATCTACAGTTTCTTTGTGCAGTACACTACATAAATAAATGCAGTAGAAACATAAATAAATAGGTAATGGCTCAGTCTTTCATATATCTAACTTGCAGTTTTTGCTGGTCATAATTATGAAACTCTATGGTTGTAACCGTAACATTTCTGAAAGTTCATGAAATACTTTGAGATGACTTGATGTTTTCTCTAGTTTGAGATACACATTCTGAGTAGCAATTTAGGGATTTGGTTTTGGACCAAAACGTTCACATTCTTTTAAGTATTATGTGTTAGGCTCACTTTAATTTCTTTCTTAGTCAATTGTGTGAAATATATGTCAGAACATGACATGAAAACGGATACCTTGCCCAGTAAAATGTCTTAATGTACTACAATACGCTCTGTGCCAGAAGTTGCCCACCCCTGAGTTAGAGGGTGTTTATTTTGTTTGGGCATGCCACAGTTCAGTTGGAAAATTTGCTTATGAAAATGCTGCTTGTGGCTGGAAAAACTGGCCCCAAGTATGAGAGGGTATTAAATAATGCATTCTGAAACATCTGCATTCTTTAATGAATAACAATATCAAAAGGTTAAATAAAAGACGCATTACCATGAGGATGCTGATACATCTATGTCTGTAAAAATTTCAGTTGATAAAATGTTCCTCTATGAACACAGAGCTACAGCTAAAACCCCAATGAGACCTGTTATATTAATTTGCTAATCATGAATAGGGTAAAAATAACTCCACATCGTAACACAGTTATAGCACATTCAGCAGAACTGTGGAATCAGCACATCATGGGCCATAGATCCATAGAAGACTCAATATTTATACACACAGAATATTCATCTAATGTTTCAGATGAAAATCATTAACTGAAGCTGGGAAAAAGCTAATGCTGCACTGCCTGATATATCTCATTGTATAGTCGAACCTTGACGAATTCCAAAATAAATTTTATGTCTAAAAGTACATATATGGACTAGTGTGGAATATGGTACATTATTTGTGTTCAGCCTTTGGGCCTATACAGTGCATAACTGTACCAGCACTGCTTAACTTCAGCAGAACCAACTGACACAATGTCTGAAATATCGCTTGATAGGATTTCATGTACAATCTGGCCAAAATCATATCAATTCATTTTATGAATTTCTTAAAGATTTAAGATTGCATATATAAGATAATAAAATTATTTTAAGAAAAATTGTTTAGATACATTTTAGTTATACAGGACAGTATCATAATCTATTCCAAATGATAAATTGATTTAAGCCATTTCTAAAAGCCATTAATTATTATATACATTTCGTTCATGGTTCTATCAAACACAAAAAAGATATTAATAAAACTATTTGATTTCACTTCACCAATAAATGTGTTTTGTTTACAAAAACATTCACTTCTTTCAACACTTCTTGTATTATTACCTACTTACCTAATGGTTTTGAGAATGATTACTTTTCAAACTAGTTCATTAACAAGAAAATAAAACAACAATGACATTCAACATTTCTTCATTAATAAAAATAGCCAATGAGTCTAAAAAGCCCCCCTTCCTTGTGTGTGTGTGTGTGTGGGGGGGGGGT